>NW_024884253.1:27438173-27592700 GCF_019232065.1 Centrocercus urophasianus
AGGGAAGGGAAGGGAAGGGAAGGGAAGGGAAGGGAAGGGAAGGGAAATAAATGTCCTTTCGTATGCATATATGTAACACTGTAAAAAAAGAGAACTCACTAGAAGAAATGAGAGTTTTCAAAAACAGCAAAATATAATTGATTATAATTTTAGGAAAACATTCCTAAAACCATGTACCCAAAACCACATGAACTCCCATGACTGTAAAATGCAATGAAATTTTTGTAATTACAGTATGGGTGTATGTAAAGACAGTGCTAGTATCAAAAAGAAACATAAAGGAAAAAAAAAGGTTAAAAAAAATAAATAAAAAGACAAAACATACTACAAAGCTGTATTTTTTAAGTAGGAAAAGCAAGAGAAAATGCATTAAAACAGAACCCTTACCCCAATTTCTTCTTTCTTTTATGGCTTGTTGAAGCAGAAGCAGACTTTCCATCACTTATCTTGGCTGTGGCATTTTTTTCTCCCATTCACAGCACTCTTCTGTAAGGCACCAAACAGCCATCAAGCAGCTCAGGTACTTCCACACAATTATCAGGACAGCTACACCAAAGTCCTTCATAGCAGTAACGTGGAGAGTAAGCTGCTTCTCACCCACAGGCAAAGCCAGTGCAGATTGCTGTCATACCCAAGTGTCGACGTGCAGAAGCCCCAGTGGCTGGGAGTAGATCTGTATCTTGCCCTGGAGAACAGGTCTGTATCTTGCCATGGGGAGTAGGTCTGCATCCTGACTAGGGATCAGGTCCACATCCTTTCCCAGGGAGCAGGCCGACATCCTGCCCCAGTACCAGCCACCACTGCTGAGTGTGTTGCACAACTGGATGAACAAGGAATGGGAGCACTAACAGAAAGTCTTGATGGTCCATTTAAAGTTCTGTAGCGTATTTCTGAGGCATTTGGATAATGCCCTCAGTAGCATGCATTAGATTTCAGCAAGCCGTGAATTGGTCAGGAGTTGAACTTGATCACCTCCTGTAGGGATTCTGCTCTAGCAGGATGGTGAACTAGATGATCACCAGAGGTCCCTTCTGACGCCTATGATTCTGTGATTCTCTGGTCTTTGTAGCATCCTTCCAACCGAACTATCATAAAAAACGTAAAAGCAGGATGTTAGGTCATCAGTTCCTTCTTCCTACTGTATCTCTTCCTACCTGCCTTCAAATAACATCTGCGGTAACTCAAGAGCAAAGGGAAGAGCATTAGCAGAGAGGCCAAAAGAGCCCAAAACCCAGCACCGACTTGAAGCCATTGACTCTAGCCCTGGCAGGCAAACGGGCCTGGGATTTCAGGGCATCTCTTGCATGTGGGGTGAGGATACCAACAGCCTGGCTTGCAGTGTGCAGGGGCACCAGTAATCCCTTCGCCTGCCTGGTGCCCAGATGGATTCAGCTGTGGTTCTGCAGCTGGGTGGCAGTACCCAGGCAGGCAGCAGCTAGCAGCCTCTTCCCACTGGCACTGCCCTGAACATACAGTCTCTTGAGCCTTTGCAGTGACGTGCTCAGGAAACTTCCCCACCCCACTGAGGGTTTATCAACATCCCCTCAGTTATCACCTTGTCCTTGGTGCTATAAGTTTCTCTAGTCATCCACTTGTCCCACACAATAAAAATAAATAAATAAATAAATAAATAAATTACTGCTTTCTATTGAAGAAATAAGGTTTTCCACAGTTTAACAAAAAATTCCAATAACTTTCCCAATCCCTATCTTAAGTTTTCCAGGAATATTTTCTTTTCTTTTCTAGCTTCCATTGATAAAATTACTTTAAATTCTCATCCCCTAAAAAATGAACTAACAAAACAAACAAACAAACAAACAAACAAAAAAAAACAACCAAAGAGGCAGACACCCTGCAGCTGAACAAATGTATGATACAACTCTGCATTAAAGCAGCATGTCAGCCATTTCAGTTGTTCTTCCAGCACAGGCTCCTATGACAGTGATCTGTGCAGAAAAAGCAGCAACTCTAATTCAACGAAATGGGTGTTCTAGTGCAACAAAGTTAGATTGCTTCTTCTTGCTTAAGTATAACAGAAGATAAGAGCTTCCCAAACCTGAAAACCAGGGAAAGCTTTGTGTGTACAACAAACTTAACCCCAAATGGCAGTTTGGCTGGGATCCTTTTGTGGTTTGGGGTTGTTTGGAGAGTGTGAGTAGGACGGAACATGTCTCTGCTTGTCCTCATCCTCCTCAATTAGATGAGGACAATTTAGGTACCAGGAAGATTCATTCTTAAAATAAACTTTCACAAAAGTGAACGTGCTTTCCTGAATTGCACCATGCGTGACAACTACAGCATTTACCTTTTGTTCTAAAATAAAATATCTTTTTTTTAATTTTTCAACTAACTTTATTCAGTAATAAATAATTCACTAATGGTTATGAGGGTCTGCAAGCAACCTGATGTGAAATCTGAAGTCATGAGCAAAAGATCTCAAACCGACAAACAACGGCTGCAGCAAGACAGCAAGATTCCCAGAAATATGCCTATTTATTTTTCTGACAATTGTATGTTAACAAGAAATCATGCGCTTTGCAGTCATGGAGCTACCCAGGAATATTGGCATATTGGCATTCTGGTGGATATTAATGTGTGAAATAGCTGTTCTTCCAAGAAGCAGATTTTAACAAGTCAGGAGGCAATTAGATCATTAAATTAAACGCTTAGAGAAACTGCTGCACAGTTCTGCTTAGTACACAGAGTGTGTTCATTCTTGGACAGATAAAATCACCAATGCTTTTCTGGTCTTAGCTGTGCAATTTCAAGTGTTTTCTTTTAGGGTTTTAAAAGTTATTCCTGAATACTGAGTAAAAGGAAAACCTGCATACATCTGTGCTAATGCCTTGCATAGGGCTGCTTCTTTCCAGAAGTCACTTGCTTGTAATCTTACTCAGTCAAATTATTTATGGAGCAAAGGCAGAAAATCTGTATCAAGACAGCTCCATGAATGGCTCTGTTAAAAAGAGGTGGGACATTTAACACCTGAGAAATCCAACAGGAGGCTTTCATTGCCACTGCCCTTCCCAAGCCTCAGCCACAGCCACAGCTCCGTTCTGCTGCACAGGGGCTGCTCGCTAAAGCCTGGCACCATGCAGGATGGGCAGGCTGGTGTCAGTCATATAGACTGAGTTTCAGGGCAGGGAAACTTTTATAGCAGACCTTCAAGAATCTTTGTGTGAGTTCTTGATTAAAACTGGCTATTAAGACAATATTAATATAGTCAATATCAAATGCTTTGCTTAAATTGCAACTGGGAGGTATCTGTTCATTCTTAAAAAGAAAAAGCAACTGTGGAACATACTCTTCTGAAGGTTTGTATTCAATCTTTTTAAGGATAATCTTTTTTGAGAAAAATCTTTATCACAAATGGAAACAAAAGGTATGGAACGATTCAAAATATTTTTTTAAAAAGGCATAAAAGTTACAGTCCAACATAAAATATTTAAGCACTCCCCGCAGATGAATACATCAAATAACATCTATATCATAAGTGTGTGCTCCAGTCCAGGTTTAGGTCACAGAACAGGGATTCATTTGGAACTAAAGATGTGATTAGGACCAAAGAACAGATCACATTGCTCAAAATTTGTCATTTTTACTAAAGGAAAAGTTCCACATCTGTTCAGCGCACAGACTCTCAATCTCCTTACACAACAGCAAGGATTCTGTCCCTACCACAGAACAGAACCGATTCCACACTCCCGCATCAACTCTCAGAGCCTTGATCTTAGTGATCCCACTAAGATGCAGTGCTGCCACGCTGACTTGTTCCATGAATCACAACCAGGTTTTTTGAAAATTGACATGGGAACAATGATCAGACTGCCTGGCATTTCAGACAGCTGGAAAACCAATGTAACCAAATCAATTCAGGGTTCAACCTAAGCTAAGGATGTCTTTCCATGTGTTTTCCAACCTGACGATTTACTGTGCATCTGCACAGAAGACTTCATTTTGTGAGCACACATGTATTGCCATAAGAAAACGGGACTATGTGCTTGGAAGGAAAGCAGATCTTGTGTTCTTGTGTGATTCAGGCTTTATACTCCACAGCGAGTTTTAAATGTGCACAGAGAGATATCTTCATACAGCATTTGGTAGAAGAAGGAAGACAATTAATAATAATAATTAAAAAAAGGTACAGCTGAAGAAACATTTAAGAATTCAATCAGGTACTTATTAGGGTGACAAAACCCTCTTTCAAATTCAAAATCCGAGCCACCTGCCAAATACAGCCTAGCATATATGAAGAGAACAAGCAATTACAAGATCTGGCAGTCTGTCTGGAGCTCTGTTGGTATTGATCACTGCACACAAACAGTGCCTTAGTGATGAGCCACTGTTACTAAAGTCAAATTGCTCAAAGCTGAACAGGAGGAAAAACATCCTCATTCTTGGTTCTTGTTATAATACAAGAATTAAAATGCTTTCCAAAGAAATCCCAGTGAGAAATGTACACCCAAACCAAAGCAGAGACAAGTCCCCTGCAGGTAAAGTGCCAAGTACCGCCAAGGCACGGGTGCCTGAATAAAGTGGCACAGTTCCAGAGAGACTCGGTGGAAACCATTCTGAGCAGCGCACAACTTAGCCAAGTCCTCCTTGTTGTTCCTTATTGTCACACCCTGGCAGCTCCTGCCTTACTCAGGTAAGCAGTCATGTGAGAAGGTTCTGGGAGTTGGAAAATGTATGCGGGGTGGGAGGAAGTGGGGAGAGGACTCGACAAATACATTTCACATCCTATTTTATTCCAAGCCTTTCCACTTGCAGTGAAGCATCAACTTTTGCATTCTGAATTTACCGAGGACAAACCCAAGCTACAGCCGCGCCTGTTAGAACACGAACTGCTTCTACGCTACGCTTTCCTCTGCCATTCAGAGCTTCCACTCAACCCTTCCGGATTTCTCACACGTCGTGTGGAACAACAGTTCGGGCAGTTCGGGTGAAGCCATCGCTTCGTTCTCCTCCGACAGCGGCCGCCCTGCCTGCCCGGACCTGGGCCGGAGCGCCGGGGCAGCCCCGCCTCTTCGCCGCACCCGTGGACAGCGCTCTGCAGCCGCACCACGCATCAGCCACTCCGCGACATCGCTATTTGCCTTTTTTTTTTTTCTTTTTTTTTTTCACCCCCTCCAGGATTTCCTCCCCGCGAATGAGCGGCTCTTTCCACACGCACTGCCAAGGTCCATCCTTCCTTCCCTGGCCGCGCACCCGGCGCTGGGCGTGTAACCGGGGCCGTATGTAACCCCCGCTCCAGTGAGCCTCGACGGGCCGCTGTCCTCCCGCTCCGTCCTTCCGCGGCTCTCCGTTCTGCTCCTGGCCCCGTGGCGGAGCGGGGATGCCTCCTCCCCTGGCGGCTCGCCAGCCTCCCGCCTCGCCGCGCTGAGGCCGCGGAGCCCGGCGACGCTGCGGGGAACCCGGCGGCGGCCGCGGAGCAGAAAGCGAAAGTACCTGGCGGCCGGCGGAAGCCCCATGGGCACGGCGGAGCGGGGCCGCGCCGCAGCCGGCTCTGACGGCGCCGCGCCCAACCCCTGCAGGCGGGCGTCGGGGGCCCGCTGAGCCCGTCCGGCCGCCGCTCCGCTCGCCCCAGCTCCGCGGGCTCCGCGCACCATGGGCGAGACGGAGCCGCCACCATGACCGCCGGGCCGCCGCCGCTCCCTGCCACCCCCCCCCCGCGGACAATGTCCCATGGTAAGGAGCGCGCCGCACAGCAACGCAACGCAACGCACCGCACAGCACCGCACCGCACCGCTCCACCTGCGCCCGGCCGGGCTCCGCCGCTCCGCTTCACGCTGCCGTTCCCGTCGTTTCTCTTCCTGCGGTGCCGCCCGGTGCCCTTTTATCCCCGCGGTGGCGGGCGGGGGAATTCCCACTTTTGCTTTTTCTTTCTTTTCTATTTTTCCCTTAACCCGAAAATAAAAGCTCCCGCTTTCCCACAGCGGCCGCTACCGGGAAGCGGCGGGGCGGGCGGCGGGAGGGCAGAGCCACGCGGAGCGGAGCGGGCACCTGCGATCCGCCCCGCCCGAGCAGCCACCGAGCAATCAGCCGGGGTCGCGCCGCGGAGCGGGGCAGAGGGGCAGAGCGGAGCCGGGGGGCCCCGCGGGAGGGAGCCGCGGACGTGCCTGGTAGGACGCTGCCCTGCTGCGTGCATTGAGGGGATTTTGGGAGAAAAGAAAAAGAGAGGGGCTTTTTGACATTTCGAAATGCTGGAATGCTGGCTTTTCCTGGCTTGCCTCGGAGAATTTCGTGGGGTTTTCCGACTAAGGAGCTTTTGGGAAGTTCACTGAAAGGATGGTTATTCCCAGCAATGCAAGCTTCCCCTCTTCTGAAATACTGTAATTGTAGGGCTACTGCCATTTCTGCTGCTTGGCAAGTCACCTAACAGTCCAAAGCCCCTGGGATATTTTAAGACACTTGTGTAGCAGCTTCCAGAGGACTTGTGTAGGAATGGCTGAACTGTTTGCACTGGGGTCCTGCTGTCCAGGGACCTTGCAGCTGTGCAGCATCCATTTCAGCATTACCTGCTGCAATTTCAGTACCCTTTCAGTATCTAAAGGGGGACTACAGAAAATAAGGGGACAGACTCTTATGCAGGGTCCGTGGTGTCAAGAGAAGAGGAAATGGTTTCAAACAAAAAGAAGGGAGATTTAGGTTGGATATAAGGAAGGATATAAAGATATATTTACCATCAGGGTCGTGAGGCACTAGAACAGGTTGCCCAGAGAGGTGGTGCCCCATCCGTGCTGATGTTCAGTGTTAGTCTGGATGGGGTTCTGAGCATCCTGTTCAAGCTGTAGATGTCCCTGTCCATTGTAGGGGAGTTGGACCAGATGACATTAAGAGTCCTTCCAATTTCGTGATTCTGTGAATCTCATTTGAGCGGTTCACCATCTGTCCAACACAGAAAAAAAGTAAAGCCAAAGGAATAAAGTGACTTTGCAGTTTTCACCTGAATCTCCACTTGCTTCTGGACAAACCAAGTTTTAGAAGTAATGGAATCAGTTACTAAAGTTGTTTTCTTTTAATTATTATTATTATCATTATTCAGAAGATTTTTTGTGTCCTCTGAAAAGTATTTTTGAAGTAACATAACCAAGTTCTTTGCACCTGATATTTGTAAGTATTACAGGTGCTTTTTTTTTTTGGTGCTGGAATCATGAGGTATGCTGAAACAACATTGTCCTATAATTGACTTTTAGCATGTTTGTGCAAACATATTTTTAATATGAAAGTCCTAGAAATCCCAGACATAAACAATGATAGTTCTCTAAGATTAGTTAGCATATATATCTATGCAAAGATTGAGCCTTGTGGAAGTCAGATGTCCATCTGGAGACATATCTGCCTTGCACAGTCAATTTTTTATATTTCCTGCTTGTAGGATCCATTAGGATCAGAACTCTTCAGGCTAGATCTTTCTTAGATACTCATCGGCCATTGCAGATCATTATGAAAAGGTTAAATAATTTGGTTTTCCCTTGCATAATTGGCAGGCAGATTTCCACTAGAGCAAAAATTTGAATTCAGTGTGTAGAGGTGAAAATGTTTCTCTTTGGTTTCTAGAACAGAGGTGTGCACATGCTGTGGCATGTTCACAAATAATAAATCAGAAGAAAAGACTTTGGTAGGCAGGAAGAGTGACATACATTTTGGTTTGAAGCAGCAGCATGTTGTGGGGATGGAATGAACTGTGAGGGAGTTTATATCTTTGAACAGCAGGAAAGCATGGCATGACTGGTGGAGCACTGGCACAGGCTGCCCAGAGAAGATGTGGATGCTTCATCCCTGAAGGGGTTCAAGGCCAGGTTGGATGGGGCCTTGGGTAGCCTGATCTGGTGGGTGACAATCCTGCCCACAGCACACAGTTGGAATTGGATGATCTTAAAGGTACCTTCTAACCGAAGCCATACCATGATTCCACAATTCTGTGATTCTATGACTCTGGTTCTTGCATGATAGAAGTTAGGTGTCTCTGTAAAGATTACGATCATATTTCGTGGCTTTCTACTTTGAAGAGATACAACCAGAATCTGTATTTTAAAAAAATATTCGGTGTTTTACTTTCATCTCTAGTGTTCTACAGTTATTCAGTATTTCTCTCTGGGATTCACTGGCGATGCCCAAGTCTGGAGATTTTGAGTGTTGCACTTGGTGCTGCCCAGTGTTCCCATCCTTGCCAGGGAGGAAGAAAGCAGAGAAGTCAGGTCAGGGCATCCCTACTGCTGTGCTATCTGCCAGTTGCTCCATGTTGGCTGTTGTTTTTACCAAGTAGGAGAGATGGATACAAACAGCTCATATTACTGGAGGGTATGCTGTGATCTTTGAAAATCCCCCAATCTAAATTTCTAGTTCTGTTTTATTCATTTATTCTTTCTTTTTTTACAACCTCCCTTGTAAGTACCATCCTATTCAGTCTAGCTGTAGGCAGTGCCCAGCTATTAGCTAGCTTCCTAATCCTGTGTTGTCCTGTATGCATTTTTCCTCCTTCCCAGGATCAAGCTGCTCACCTGCAGTCTCCAGTTGCCCTGTCAGCCTTTTTGGGTGGACCAAATGGGTTTTGGTCCATTGGAGCTGACCAGGTGTTTTGGTCCTTTCTCTCACTGCCTATTCTTGCAGAGTTCCAATTTCCTGGGTATCACCCGAGGCCAGAAACCCAGTGGTATGTTGAGGGGAGAAACAGCAGTGAGACTTAGTCCAAAAGGCTGCAAAAAACTTGCAGAGAAGGATACACTGCTACCTTATCTCACACTGTGGCCACTAGGATGGATTTCTATCTGGGCAGCCTGAAAATGTGCTTAAACATACAATGACAGATGTTGAGTGCTTGTAGAATTCATCATATGAAAAAATCAGTAATTAAGCTATACTTGGACATGTACACCTATTTGACCAGCCTACATATGTGCTGGATGGTTAAGGTCCATGTTGTGGTCAGTGATGTGACCTCATCAGAGCTTTCATTGAAGACCGGAGAGAAGTTTAACCCAAGCAGATATGACGCGGTTGGCCAGCCACATAGCTGAAGGATCTCAAACCACACTGCCTAAATCACTTCAGTGGGAGGGAATTTAGACATCCAGGCAGAATCTGGAGCAGAATCTTTCCCGCAGGGTATAAGCCATTTGCTTGTATAAACGTCCCCTTTAAACTGTTCTAAGAGATTACGGAATTTGTTAACACAGCACTTAATTTACTAATGTTATTGTAATCCAGTCTTTTTTAGATCTATCCTTCGGGTTCTGCCACTACTCCTCGTTCTGTCACCAGTGAATTCATCTATCTGTACAATGGGAAATAAAACAACTGAGATCCGTGTCAAGTATGAGAACATACTCAGCCATGACATCGAAGAGCTGGTAGGTAATAGCTTTCCCAAAATGTTAACTATTTTTAGATTATGGCAAATAATATTAAAAAAACAGATCTCATATTAACAAATTTAAAACAGTGTGTTGTATTGGGATCCTGGCTTTGTTTGATATATGAGTTTGTGCCTGCATGCCAAGCAGTTGGTAGACACACATACCATCTGGACTAAGTAGTATCATATATTTAAAAAGTATATTTTTCTGAAGCAATTTCATGAATACTAGTGGTAGCAATGGTGATGAGGAGACGGTTGGACTGGCTGATCTTATAGGTCGTTTCCAACCTTGTGATTCTTGTGATTCTTGTGATTCTTGTGAATACATGTGTTTATATCTTCTAGTCAAGAGAAGAAAGCATTCCACCGCCTGCAATTTGCTCTATTAATTTTAGGCTTCTTGACTTTAGTTTTTTGTTGTCCACTGAAGGTGAATAACAGAGGCACAGAATTTGAGTAAATGATTTTCAGACTGATTTCTACGTTCTGTTCCAGCCACTGAACCCATTCAGCCATTTTACAGCTGAAACCCTGCTATTAAACCTTTAGATTTGTTTGGATATTTCTGAATACTGAAACATTTCTTATGGAGAGTGATTGAAATCTTTCACTCTCCAACTAAGATTTTTACTTCATTAACCAACTAACAGATGGTATTATCATTTTAATAGTCCTAGGTATCACTCAGATCACTCTCATCATAATCATCTAGAATTACAAGGCACCTTCTTTAACACTAGCCAACAAACTAATGTTTCCACACAAATGATTTAAAACACACATATAACAATAAAAGTTAACTTGTATTTTACTGCTAATATATCTTATTTAACCAACGAAGAATCAAGTTTTCTAGATAGCAGCAAATAAAACCTTAAATTTCTGAGTTACAAACAGCAGCCTCTTCTCTATCATGGCTTTATCAGAGATATTTATTACAGCTTTGTAAACAAAGTGCTGTAACAGTTTACTGATCCATGTTCTATACCCACCTTGTGACTTTTCATCGAGAATTATTAGCAGATTCATCTATCAAGAACATTTGCATAGGAGAAAGCACTTTCTACTGTTGGATTTTGTTTTTTATCAGAGAGTGGTGAGGCACCGGCACAGCTGCCCAGAGAAGCCCCATCCCTGGAGGCATTAAAGGCCAGATTGGATGGGGTCCTGCACAGCCTGAGCTAGTGGGAGGCATCCCTGCCCACAGCACAGGGTTGGAGCTAGATGATCTTACAGGTCCCTCCCAACCCAAGCATTTTCATAATTCTATGGTTAGCAGAGGCATTTCTATGAAAATCTGTCAGACCAAAGGAAAACTCATCATTCTGTTGCAGTCTTAATTGAGCTCTGTTTGCATGAAATGCAGGTGATATATGATGCTTTTCTAAAGGTTAAATAAGGATTGTATTTCTATTTGTATCAGCTGTTGTATTTTTTCACACTTACCATCCACCACCATGTTTATCATTCAGAGCATTACATCAGTGGTTCCCAGCCTTTATCTACCAAAGCACATGGAGAGAGAAAGGCACTGCTTTTCTATGTTCTTCATAGATAAATCTCATTATCCTCAGTATGGCACCAGAAAATGAGGGAAAAAAACATAACCATATTGGAACAAATAAGTAGCTCCTTTAGTTTGTCATTTTATTTCTAACAAAGATGGATGTTTCCTGGATAACAAAAACGAAACCACTTGAGCAGTCATAGAGCAGCTGGCCTGTAGGAGTACAACAGGAAGAACGGCGTCTGGGAGCCAGACCTCGCTGCCTTCCAGTGGGGGAGAGTCCTGGATGCATCCCAGCTCTGCAGGACTGCAGGGTTCAGGGGAGCCAGACGGTAGCATGGGCTGTGGGCAATGGTACATTGTCCACACCAGTTCTTCCTGGCTCATTTTGAAAGGTGATTTTTTTTCTTTCTTTTTTTTTTTTTTTTTCCCCCCAAATAATAGTATTGCCATCCATAGAGGTTTTTTTTAGGAGATTTGTGAGAACTGAAACTGTTTTCTAATTAAATAAAAATAAAAATATCTTCAAGAGTTAATAACTGTGAAAGGTGGTGGAAACGTATTGAACTCAAGTTCTTAGAATGGGCATGCACAATCAACTGCAGTGAAGCTGTTTCATTCTCCAGTCTATATTTTCCCTTATTCAAGAGAGATTTATTTATCCTTTCTGTAAAATCAGTGTATAGCCTTCTCACTACAGCTTAATAGCAAATCCTAAGGATATTGCCCTTTGGGTAACAGCAGCTGTCCACTAGAAACTGCATAGCCAAAATCAGTAACTTTCAGTCCCTCAACCTGACATTTGGAAGTAGTCATGGAGATGACTGGTGGGATCCATGCTAGACCTGGATGGGCATCTGAAATACAGATGTTATACAAAAATCTGCAGAAAAACCCTGAGAATGAGGCTGACCAATGTGTTCCTATGCACATTTCAGTGAAGAGAGCTAATACAAGATTGACATAAACTGTCTTCTTTTTTAAAGCTTTTCTGGTTGCATTAAGTTATCTGGATACAGGCTGAAGAAGAAACGGAAGTATTTTTGTTGAGCTAGACTCAATTGTCATCTGGATGACAACTATGGAAACAAAAGAGAGGGGAAGTTGATGGAAGATACACAAAGGGAGCAAGTGGTCTGGCTTTGGATACGTTGAGATACATTTTCTCTTAATCCACATGCCAAGTGAATACCTCATGACTGGGGCTTATATTTATTGAGATAAACATGGACAAATGTGTTTGCTGTCTGTATTATTTCAAAAATTAAAAGACCAGATATTCAATAGAATATAAGTATGTATTTAAGGATATATATATGAGGATTCAAGAGAAATAGACTTATGTCCAGTTCAGGTTGCTGCATTACAAGAGACAGATGGAGATCCTGGAGAGAGTCCAGTGAGGAGAGATGGACAAAGGACCAGAGCCCTCTCCTGTGAGGGCCTGTTCAGACTGGAGGGGGCTCAAGGGGATCTCATCAATGTCTACAAATACCTGAAGGGAGGGTGCAAGACGACGAGCCAGGCTGTTTTCAGGGGTGCCTAGGAGCAACGGGCACAAACTGGAACACAGAAGGTTCCTCTGAAAGGTGGATGTGCAATATGTAGTAAAGGTAGCACTTCTTTACTGAGCATCCTCCTTGGAGATTTCAGAAGCCTCCTGGACTGCTCCTGAGCACCCTCTTCTGGGTGCCCCTGCTGGAGCAGGGGTCAGGTCGGAGGGCTCTGGAGGTCCCTTCTGACCTCAGCCATGCTGTGATTCTGTGCAATTCTGTGAACGCCCTTGCAAATGGTAGTTGGATTGAGGTTCTCTTTGTTTGTTCTAGAAGGAAAAGCTCAGAACTGTACACTGACACTGCTACACCCGAGCAGATCCTATGGAACAAATTAGTGTTGAGTGTAACAAGCTGCTAATGGGAAACTTGGCTCACTTGATTAAAAGTACTCTCACGATTCAATAAATATTATATTTTACAGGTAAATATGTCCACAGAGTATCGTGACAGATGCTGCAAGAATAAAAGACATGAGCACAACAAAGTGTTCCTCTGCAATGATACTCAGGTAAAATTTAACTTCTCAGAATTTGCTTTGGAGAGTATAAACTGCAGTAAATTCTATGTATATACCTGAATAACATATTTTGATAGTGAGTAGTCTGGTCTTCTAATAGTCAAATCGTGGTGTTCAGGGATGTTCCTTCTTGGAATGTGGAATAATAGAATCTGTCCAGCAGATAGATATTCTTTTCAATTAAAATATTAAGCAGTACCATATCCAAAATTTTTTCCTACTGCATGAGTTGCTTTAAATTTTAATACAAACCAGTACAGAAAACTGATTATATTTTGTAAACAAAAAGTAAGCAAAAAAAATCCCAGTTCCTTGTTTTCATTTTTCTACAGAAATCGTATTATCGTATTATAATCGTATCCTGCAGCACAGGAAGTTCCGCACAAATGTGCGCAAGAACTTCTTTGTGGTGAGGGTGACGGAGCACTGGAACAGGCTGCACAGGGAGGTGGTGGAGTCTCCTTCTCTGGAGATGTTCAAGACCTGCCTGGATGCCTACCTGTGCGACCTGCTGTAGGGAACCTGCTTTGGCAGGGGGGTTGGACTCGATGATCTCTGGAGGTCCCTTCCAACCCCTATAATTCTGTGATTCTGTGATTAGCTAAGCTTTTCACTTCAGATCACAAAGCTCTAAAGTAATAGTTTGGGCAGATCTTAAGTGCAGAAAGTAAAATCATTAGCTGTAGCTGCTATCATGACTTGATAAAAGGACTGACTCCAGAAACCAGGACATTTTTTTCTTGCTCTCTTTACAGGAAATAGGATCACTACAGAGTATGGCATGTAATATGCTCAAATTCTTTAATAAGCAAAAAATCAACAAAGAATTTAGGAGGAAAGCAGCATTAGTCTCATGTGGAACATTGCAGGTTCTACACTGCAAATGTGGAAGACATAAAAAAGAAAAGGTAAGTGGCAGTAGTGGTCTTCAGCTTATTGGAAATACATGGCTTACTCTTCAGAGCTCTTCAACACAAACTATCATATCTACCTCTCAAAGGTACATCTATCACACGCATTTTACATGTGTGATGAATTTTGCTCTGTATAGCACATCTTGTAACAGACATTAAGCCCAGTGCAAAGACTAGTTAAGTCAGGGACCTGGAAATCTGTAGTCAAGATAGGTACCCTGGTTCAATAGTAATTCAATTAATTCTCCAGTAAGTATAAAGGCCACGCTTATGCAAGGAACACCTTTGTGTATGTAAAAATATATTTGTAGTTAGCATTGAGGTTTTACCCTAAAATTAATGTTTAGGTTATTCCAATAAGTAATTTGTAGGAGTTTCTCTCTTTTCCATAATCCCTTTGATTATTGATTTTTATTTTTATCACAACATCTCAAACTTAACCAGAGTAATTAGCTCACAGTTATCTATGGAGCACAACAGCACAGGTCAACATTGAAAAGCTTCTATAATAGGCACCAAACTGTGTAATTCTTTATGGTTGTCTTACATAGCTAGATTGAAGGCTGCATTTAACTCACTCTTTAACTCCCTTAAAACGGAGAAGCATAAAACCTTTACAACCCAAGATTAGTTCTACAAAGTAGCATTTGTACCTGTATTTGGCTTAGACTTTGGCTCTGGTGAATCCCAGTTTAGTCGCAGAAGTTGGAGCTTCGCCTTATCTCAGGGATGCCCAATTTTATTTAAGGACGAATTACATTAAAGTCATTTCGTAAAACTCTGTGGTAGTCTATAAATGTCTATGGTGTCTTGTCAAAGATTATGCAGTGAAGATAAAGCCAGTATCTGTTCAGTGGTTTCCAGTGACAGAACAGGAAGCACAGGCTGGAACACAGGAGGCACCCTACAAACATAAGGAAGCACTTCTGTGCTGTGCAGGAGATGGAGCACTGGCACAGGTTGCCCAGGGGCTGTGGTGTCTCTTCCTTGCAAAGTTTCAGAAGCTGCCTGGACCTGGTCTTGGGCCCTCTACTCTGATTGTCCCTGCTGGAGCAGGGAATGGGCCAGATGGACCCAGAGTTCCCTGCCAACCTATTCTGTCCTGTGGTTCTGTTAAGTCACAGCCGTCGAGTGTGGACAGGAGCAATCTCAGTATCTTTGTGAGAGACCCTAGACATTAGGCCATAGCATCAGCCCTGTGGAACAGGACTGTTTGGTTCTGTCTTCTCAGTGTAGCTTTGGATGTTTGGCTCAAAGTTTAATTGGCTTTGTTCTTCCAGTCTTTCAAACAATTGAGGGTAATTTTCAAACCAGACAGAGGGTGTAGATGCTCTCAGTTACACATGCTGGTTTCCGCTGTACTTGCAGAGCATTAATGCTCCCAGACCAGCGGAAAGGAGCAATAAGGCTGTGCCAACAGGAGAACTGAGGCAGGCTGTGTCCACAACATCACCTTTTTTGAGGTGCCCAAAACAGTGGCTAAATTACTGTGTAGAGATATCCTGCAATATTTAGTGAGATGTAATGAAATTTGTTTCAAAAAATGCGTATATAAAAAGAATAAGAACTTTTTAATTAACAGTATGTTATTTTTCAGGTTTGCATGCAGGTAAATGCACCTAATAATGAAGATACAGAAACAGCTGAACAACTGAAAAAGAAATGCAACCAAGAATTTTGTGAACTGAAAGAAAATATATCTAGCCTTCGATCCTGCTGGAATAAATTTGAAAAAATAATTTCAAGGTGATTACAAGTGAATCCTATTCTTTCAAAGTGACATTACTTGGTACCTTGGCATTTTATATGCATTCTTCAAGTTACTCTGTTTGCTTATACGAACACCTTACGCTGGATTTGGATGGAAAGCTACTGTACTTTGTTACTAAGGATGGAATAAATAGAACTGGCTTAACCAAGCTACTGATGCCCATGAAAAGGAAATAAGAACCGGTGTTTGAAACAAAGAACTCCAGAGAAGGCTGTGTCCCACCTTCAGGTTCTGAAAAGTAGTCTGCATTTTTTTTGATCTTTTGAGTGACTTCATACAACAGAGATCAACTTAAATGTCTACTGCAATTTATAAAAAAATAGAAGCTGCAGGCCCCAAACCAGCTGACTTCCATCAGAATGAACGATTTATCAAACAAGCACCAGCTCTTGAGTCTGTTCTACTGATGTCATAATGTTTTTAGTGTGAGCATCCAATCCAAACGATTTAAGTTTGAAAAATAGGAAAAGTTAACTTTTTCAAAAGCCTTTGAAGGGTGCTGATTTTTGAGAGATGTAGCATGCTTCTGCTAGGTGAGGCAGAGACAAGACAGTGAGGCAAATGGTAGATGAGGAAACGGGCTGCCCAACTGTAGGTCTACTCAGCTGACTGCAAACAGCAATAACCTTGAGTTTGGTTATCCTAGAGATAGTTGACAGAGGACCTAGAATTTCTTACCTTTGGATAGTGATTTCTTATATTCAATTATTTTATATTATGTGTTTAACATGTTAGATGAACATGACTTAAAACGTGTGAATATTTTCAGAGAATAATATATTGGCATTTAACTAATGAAGTGTTCATATTTAATTTTGGATAAATAGAGGTATTTTTATAGTTGTTTTTAACTCTTTTGCATTTTCTTACTTTGATATAATTTGTGGTAATAAAATATTTACCTTCTTTGGAATTGGGCTGCTAGTTTTTTGGCTGTTAGTCCTTTTTTCACTTTTTTCCCCCACAATTAATCACTGAAGGAATAGTTACTTTTGTAACTTCTAACTGCTTGGGAATTCCCATTATAAGATGTCAATTTTTTAAATTGCTTGTAACTTGGCAAATTTAAGCAGACTTCCAGACCAGGTATTCACCATGGACTAAATATTTTGGGACATCTTCAAATAAGTTTGCTGTTTCCTGAAATAGAGCGAATGTTTTCTGTGGAACTACACTCTATGCTGGGTAAAGAGCTGGCTGGATGACCATGCCCAGAAAGTGGTGGTAAATGGAGTTAAATCCAGCTGGCAACTGGTCATGAGTGCTGTTCCCCAGGGATCGGTACTGGGGCCTGTCCAATATCTACCTGGTGTAGGGAACCTGCTTTGGCAGGGGGGTTGGACTCGATGATTTCTGGAGGTCCCTTCCAACCCCTACAATTCTGTGATCTTTTTGGGTGACCTGGATGACGGGTTTAAGCACACCTTTGCTAAGTTTGAAGATGAAAACAAGTTATGAGGAAGAATCTATCTACCTGGGGGTAGGAAGGCCCTACAGAGGTTGGATAGCTGGACTAAGGCCAATGGCATGAAGTTCAACAAGAACAAGCCCCAGGCAATGCTACAGGTTTGGGGCAGAGTGGTTGGAAAACTACGCGGAAGAAATGGATCTGGAGGTGTAGGTCATCACTCAGCTGAATGTGAACCACCAGTGTGCCCAGGTAGCCAAGAAGGCCAACAGCATCCTAACTTGTATCAGAAATAGTGTTGCCAGCTGGAGCAAGGAAATGATCTGTACTCTGTACTCCACCCTGGTGAGGCAGCATCTTGAGTAGTGTATTCAGTTTTGGGCCTCCCTCTACAAGAAGGACATTAAGACCCTAGAGCACGTTCAGAGAAGGGTAATGAAGCTGGTGTGGGGTCTGAAGCATGAGTCTTAAGACCAGAAGCTGAAGGAACTGGGATCATTTATTCTGGAGAAGAGGAAGCTCAGGTGAGACCTCTGCCTGAAAAGACATTGTAGTAGGGTGGCAGTTTGTCTCTTCTAGGTAACTAGCGATAGGACAAGAGGGAATGGCCTCAAGTTGTGCCAGGGGAGACTCAGGTTGGATGTTAGGAATTTTTTTTTTTGCTGAAAGCATCGTTAGATGCTGTAAAAGGATGCCTAGGGAGGTGGTGGAGTCGTTATCCCTGAGATGTGCAAGTAAAATTCAGATGTTGTACCAAGGAACATAGTTTAGTGGGGAAATTTTGGTGGTAGGTATACAGTTGGACAGAATGATCTTAGAGGTATTTTTCAACCTTGATGATTTGAAGATTCTATGAAATCTTTGGTATCCCCCAAATGATGGGATATCTTTCAAACAACTGTAGGGATCTCTCCTGATTGGACTAAGGTCTGTTCTACTGAATCCATGAAACTGAGCGTGCTCTACTTTTAACAGTGATGGAAGAAGTTAAGGGCAAATTAAACACACTGTAGTGCTTCTCCTTCCTCAACCCCACATCTATTTATAGTTAGGGAACTTCTTGAGTTAGGAGAAGCACCTTTGTAAAAACTGTGACCGAGGCTTTCAACTATTCTTTTCAGCTCTTGATCTAAGGGAGTCAAAGTGGGAGAGAGAAGCGCACCCATTAAACAAGAGCAAAACAAACAAACAAACAAACAAACAAAGAAAAACAAATCAAATGAAAAAACAATTCCAAATCCGTAACCCTTCCATTAAACAGGAAAGAGACTTTCTGGTGTTGTACTGCAAATGAGAGTACCAAAACTACAATTAAACTTCTACTGAAAAAGTCCCACTTGGTGCTGACTAAATTTCCCTGAAGAATAGCAGCTATTTTTTTGAAACTTAGGAACAGTTGGAAGCCAAGACTTATTTTCTAGTAACCATTATCACTTGGCAAGGTAAAGTCAGTGTGAAATACAAGAATACACAGATGAAATATTACTATTGAAATCATAACATTCAGTTATTTTAAATAATTTAAGCAGCATTCCAGAAGTCAGAGTTTGAGGCCAATCAAGCAGTTTTCGGCCTATTTTGGCCTTTCCTTTTGGGGAAAGATCATACTAAGGTCCAGAAAATAATTTTAGATTGTGTGGTTATGAAATTGTGGTTTTCCTGGTTGCTTCTCTTAATAAATATGCTGCTTGCATAATTCTTACTGCCACTTTGCTTACATGCACAGTCATACTGCCAAACAGCGATTTCTGCTTCTTGATTTCTTTCTTCTCAGAACCTTCTCCAGCCTTCTCTGAAATTATAAATGTGTTTAAACCAAACTGCTTTGCAGGAAATGGGCTAAGGGACCATGGTTACAAGGAACCACGTGAATTGAACAGAAAGAGATTAACTCCTTTAAGTAAGATATTAAGTAATTTAAGTAATTTAAATAATTTCTAACAGTAAAGAGCCAGTTATGCATTCTTCTGAGAGGAAAGAATTTCTGGTGTTTAGAAAATCAAATAAAGAAAAGTCCCTGGGTTCATATCTCACTTTACACCATTTAACTGCCAAAGTTGCTCAGCTAAATCTCACTCCTGATTTTTTCTTTAGTTTCCTTCCTCTTAGGAGTTACTACGCGATCTTAGTACTGACAAGATTTTGCAGCTTTTTAGCAAAAGTTTCATCCAGAATGAAGGAAAAATATGTCTGCTTTCCTCTGGAGAGTGTGGTGAAATAAATGAAAGCCATCAGGAGGAACTTTCCCCTGAAAAGAAGAAAGAAAAAGAAGAACTGGTCTCCACTGAGCCCTTTAAAAAAAAAAAAATAATCATGAGCCCAATCCTTTTTATAATTTCTGGTCACATAATAGAACTTCTCTGGAAGAATATAACTTCTGTTTCATTTTTGTCAGCAAAACATGCTTTGACTTTATACAAAGCAGAAAGAATCCAGATCAAGTTTAGTTACAGGTTATATTTTATAGATTAAATGAAATAATACTGCAGGTATCACAGTGACACACTCTACATCTGTATATTAACTAAGTATCCCAAATGGCTGGGAAAGGCATACAGAATTAAGTTAACAGAATCACAGAATTGTAGGGGTTGGAAGTGGCCTCTAGAGACAATCGAGTCCAACCCCCGGCCAAAGGAGGCCCCCTACAGCAGGCTGCACAGGTAGGTGTCCAGGCAGGTCTTGAATGTCTCCAAAGAAGGACAGTCCACAGCCTCTCCGGGCAGCCTGTGCCATTACTCTGTCACTCTTACTGTGAAGAAGTTCTTAAGCACAATTTTGTGGAACTTCCTATGCTTCAGTTTGTGGCCATTTCTCCTTGTCCTGTTGCCACACACCACCAAAGAGAGTCTGGCCTCATCCCTATGCCTCCCATACTTCAAATATTTATAGACATTGATCAGATTCCCTTTCAGTCTTCTTTTCTCAAGGCTGAACAGACCCAGGTCGCTGTGCCTTTCCTTGTAAGAGAGGTGCACCAGGCCCTTTATTATCTTTGTGGCCCTCCACTGGACTCTCTTCAGGAGATCCTTGTCTTTCTAGTACCAGAGAGATCAGAACTGGAGACAGTACTCCATATGAGGCCTCACCAAGGCAGAGTAGAGGGGGAGGATCACCTCTCTTGACCTGCTGGCCACACTGTTTAATTCATCCCAGGATGCCATTGGCTTTCTTGACCACCAGGACACATTGCTGGCTCATGGCCAACCTGTTGTCCACCAGGACCCCATGGTCCCCCTCTGCAGAGCTCCTCTCCAGCAGGTCATCCCCCAGCTTTTACTGGTACATGCAGTTATTCCTTCCTAGGTGCAAAACACTACAATTGCTTTTGTTAAATCTCATCTAGTTCCTCTATGCCCAAGTCTCCAGCCTGTCCAGTGACTTGCTGACTGGCAGCATAGCCTTCTGCTGAGGGGAAGCCATTCCTCCCAGCTTCATATCATCAGGAAACTTGCTGAAGGTGTACACTATCCCCTCCTCAGAGTTATTGATGAAGATGTTGAACAATATCAGACCCAGCATCAACCCCTGAGGAACACCACTAAATACAGGCCTCCAACTGGACTCTGAGCCAGTGATCACAACATCCTGAGCTTAGTCAGTCAGCCAGTTCTCACCATCCACTCACCTATTCTACACTTTCTCAGCCTTGTTATAAGGATGTTGTGGGAGACAGTATCAAATGCCTTGCTGAAATCAAGGAGACTATATCCACTGGTCTCCCCCCATCCACCCAGCCAGTGACGACACCATAGAAGGCTACCGGGTTGGTCAAGCATGACTGCCTCCCGAGTGAACCCTTGCTGACTATTCCTGCTAACCTCCTTCTCTTCCAATTGCTTGGAGATGGCATCCAGAACAAGCTGTTCCAACACCTTTCCAGGGATGGAGGCGAGGCTGACTGGCCTGTAGTTTCCTGGATCCTCCTTCTTGCCCTTTCTGAGCACCGGAATGACAGTGGCTATCTTCCAGTCTTCAGGCAAAGAGGAGTTTGATGAGGCCTTCTACAAGCAGCTGGAAGTAGCCTTGTGATGCCAGATGCTGGTTCTTATGGGGGACTTTAATTATCCAGATATTTGTTGGGTAAGCAACATGGCCAGGTACGCGTACTGCAGATGATTCCTGAAATGTGTTAAATTCATATGAGCAAATACTACTAATTTAAGTATTTGGTATAGATTATTCTTCAAGGCAACAGGTATATACAAATCTTATCCTGCAAGTCAATTGAAAAAAAAATCTATCCTTCTAGGAAAAGACAGTGGGTGTGTCCTCCCAATAGGTATGGTTTCCCAGAGATGAAATACATTCCAATATTTTAAATCTGAAATGATATTACCTATCCCTATGGTATGTTATTTAAGGTGATATCACATACAATTACAAAAAATAAACATGCATTTCAAGAAGTTTTATTGGCATATTCACTTTATTGTTAACAAGTGGCAAATTAGCATCAGGGGGTGATTTACATTTATTGATGAAAACAGAATTGAAGGTCTAAAATAATAATAATATATCAAATAAAACACAAACCTAAGCATTCTGCAAAAACAAACAAAAAAAACCCCACAAAACACTGGATGGTCACAAACAAATATTAAGTACACTGAAGGGCAAGGCAAACATAATAAATGCAGTGCTGACAAAATTAAACACACGAATGAACACTTAAAAACATGGAACATCAATAAATAAACTTATGAAGATACATATTAAGTATCATATGAAGGATGAACACCAAGAGAGTTAAAGCAATCATATAAAGTAGGTTTTCTAACAGCCATGGAATACTTAGAATTTACCAGAACAGATCCAAATCCATTTGCAATTCTGCCAGAAATTCAAATACAAGAACAATGAAAAACAACATTTAGACCTTATGCTCACTGTTCAACAATATTAAAACGAGTATTTGATTTGCTGTCTCACAAGTTGCTGCTTGTATTGGAGGAAAATGATTTATAAAACAAAAAACAACAGTAATTATTTAAAAGAAAATATAAGTGGGCTGTTTTCTGCCAACACGAAAAGGGGCTAAGCAGAATAGGGTATTCTGGAACAACATACATTAAAAAATAAAAAGATAACGAACAAAACAAAATCCACTAATATGCAAGACTAATCCTTTTTATCATGAACGCTTGAAAGACAGCATCAACCAAGTAAATGCTGAATACAGCCAAGAATCTCTTACTGAACATTTTTTTCAGTGACACAACAAAGTAACTCAAAGTTTTACTCCGCAACACAACCATCACAAGTTGGAATGAGCTGCACTTCTTCAAAGTCAATGAAAATATTTTCACCAGTCACCAAAAACAACTTCAAAGACGATATTTCCACTGTGTCATTCAACCCAAACAATTACTGATAGCTTTGTCAAACTGAAAGAAATGCTGTTGCAACAAATGCTCTTACAAAACACACATTTTTTAGTCAAGATTTCAGAAAACTTATAAAAAATTTTGTTCATTGCACAGATACAAAAGCTACGTGTTGAAAACCAGTACTTCTTGAGAACTTAATAAGACACTGACAATGCCATTTCATTTTAGACTCTAATTACATAGCCTACATCAGTGTGCACTGCTAAATGCCATGTTTGTTAGCATTTCAATTACTGCAATCATACCTTCCCCCTGACAGACTTGATAAGCATGCATCACGGAACCATTCTCCTCACACACCGCATTTCAGACACTAACTCTTAACTGCAACTGTGAATTAGGACCTAGTCTCACTCAAATGACAGAAGTTCCACGATGGGTGAAGTTCACCTCAGGTCTTAAAGGACATTTTGGAGTTACTACGCTGTGCACCTTGCTACCTGCTGCATGGAAGAGCTCAGACACAGCCAGGCACACTGCAGGAAAAGGACTGGTGCCAGGAGCACCATGGAGAGCTCCCTGCTCATGCAATCCTTCAGGTTGAGCTTTTCAAATCCACCTGAGGGAGGCTGGTGGCTGTTCAAACCTCCTTGGCAAGTAAGGAAATTTCTGCCTAGATGTCCATAGTTACTATTTGAAAGAGTGCTAGAGCTTGCTCTGCCTCCTACTGCACACTTTCCTGTAGAGGTGTACACTGAGGATATAACTATAACTATCTAACCATACATTTAAGTTGCTGTGAATAGATACAACCTAGACAATTTCTTTCAGAACTGGAATCAGTATCATGCGTAAATATAAACTTGCGATATCATATAAAGGTTAGGCCTTACGCTGTCCTGCTTTCACCTCTGAAGCCAGTATATTTCAAAATTCCATTGCACTTGCATCAGTACAGTTTCAGTTCTTACAGCTCCTTTCTGTCGCACAGACATCCTTTATAAATCAAATAAAATACAAAACCAAAATGTGAATGTAAACATGCTTAGTTGTGCATGCTGTGCACCTCAGCAACAACATTCTTGTTTCTCTACATGGGATTTTACCATTAGCCTTTCTTTATTTCCTTCTTTTCTCATTAGTTGAATTTTATTCATGTCTTAGCAAGCACTTCAGGAACATACAGTGGCAGATGCTAAAAGGTCTGTTATAGGCTCAGAAATAGACACAGGTAACATTAAAATCACATCAATAAATTCCTGAATATAGCAGGTGTATCAATTATCTGTATGGGGCTTCACAATCCCCCAGTAGTGTTCAGCATTGTTGTGTATCAACTCTGCTTCAGTGAAACAACTTTTTATACTTGCAAGACTAGAGTTCTTACACAATATATATGTGCATTCACAAATTACACAACTGAAAAGACAGATAAAGTAATCGTATCATCCCAAATTTACACATTTAGTCTCAGGAATTTATGCTTTTAAGTTAAGTATCTGTCAACAAGTCATCCAGAGGATAACACTAGCTAAGTTATTCTTAGCAGTGCAGTGCATCTGGGTGCACAGATCATCTAGATATGTTATGTTTACAATTATAAAACTTTCGATTCTTGATGCATTCAGAAACTCTGCCCTTTCAGAATATGTACCGATGTTTTCTCCTCCCAGGAAGAACCAAGACACAAAAGCAGGGGAAGGAGTAGGGCAAAGGAGGTGTGAACCTAGGTCTTGTTAAACTGAATTCAGATCCTTCTTGGCAGATGCAATACACCTGAAGATCAGAGTCTTAACTTATATCCCTTACAGTTTTTGTTTTTTTTTCTTTAAATACTATAATAGATTCATTTCCATATTCAGTTCTGTAGAGCTAATCTATTTGCAAGCATTTAGATGAAGTTACAGTGATCTGTTCTGATCATGCATGTAATACTGTCTACTGTCAGCAACACCGAAGACTTCAGAAACGTGTCACTCAGTGAAAAAAAACAAACAGCTCATTAAGTAGATACATACTAGGCTTCTGATAGTCTCACTGTAACATAATAAGCAGCACAGTCATTTACATTTTCATTGTTACTATTGATAGTCATTTATACTTCAGTAGACATTCTTTTAAGGCCAAATTAAAAGTTCAGGAAATCTCTAAAATTTTCCTTTCAGTTCAGGTTAATTCCATTTCTAATTCTTGCTATACATCACAGAATCGTAAATAAACCGTGTCTCTCTCACTTTACTGTACGCAGCTCTGGAAGCAGAGTTACACAACTCAAAAAGCAGAAATTATCATTATTTTATATGAATTGATTTTAAAATTAGGAAATGTACCACTTGCAATTCAAAGGAGAAAACGTCAATATATTTCTCAACAGCGTCACTAGTCCTTGAAAATCTAGACTATATTTATTTCCTTACAAAATGTTCTCCTTGTAGAATGTATTTTCAGTAAGTGGTAAAATGCATACTTCTGGCAGAAACAAGAAATGGGAATTCATCAAGTCAGATAAAGGAATTGAGTATTTTATAGATTCACTAACCAATCAAATCTATTTTGGATTTGCACCTTTTCTGATGGATGCTCCCAACCTCCATCAAATGTAGACCTGCAAGGCCCAAGTCCTGAAGAAATTCTGTAAAGCAGACTTATCTGTGCAGGATTCCAATTTTTTCTAAGTACAGATAGGGATGTGCCAAAATATCCTACGACCTAAACTAACTAGAATACAATTCGGCTAAAACTTGTCAGGTCTCTCATTAATGGTTATCCAACCTATCATGCTCTGTAGCCAGCTTATATCAACTATTTACAAGACTACACTAGGTAAAAGAATAATTTCTAGAAATAATTTTTTATACAAAGTGTAAGACAATTTCATATCATTGAAGTAATTCTAAATACCAATAGTTTCTGGCCTGGAAGATGACTACATCAAGCCTCTTAAATCTCTTATCCTCCAAGAATAGAACCTGATTTGGAGATTAATTTCTTCATTCATGTTTACTCACAATTGGCGCCACTGATGTTAATCACATGTTTTGAAAATGTGTTCAACGATTAAGTTACACTATAGTGCAACACTGCAGTATATTTTACACAAGCTAAAAAAGAAACTATATAAATTGCTTCTGATAATGTTTGTGAGCTGAAAGTAATCATTTTTGACAAAAAAAAAAAAAAAAGTGTACTGTGGTAAAGGCACAATTAAGTCCTTCCAGATTGTTCTTCCAATAAGACAGTAGCAGTACTTCAAAATAAAACTTTACAAAACAAATCACTACGTTCAGACACAAGTGATACAGCTTGTGAATGGTTTTAGTAGATTGCATTGTTTAAGAAAATAAACAAAAACCAAAACAACCACCAAAAAAGGAACAGCTTACAGGTCCTGACACTTCATACCAATGAACTCGCATGAAGACTGTCACAAACTTTATGAGGTTACTGTTCAGAGCCCATGAATACCAGGAACTGGGAAGGGGAGGAAAAAAAAAAAAACAGAAGAAAATCCACCACAAAAAAACACATGTAGAGCTGTAAACATACAAACTCTGAACCTGCTATTTACACAAGATTAAGTATAAAAAACTTAATTTAAGTAACTACTTAATTTCTACTTTTCTAATAGTATACATTTTTATGGAACTCTTTTTGTATTGGATACAATAAGAAGGTTGTTTTTTAAAAATAAGTTCAACAGTTCTAGGTACAGTTACAATAGAGTCCCCTTCAGGAGACAAGGAAAGAGAAAAATAGGACCTTTGCAAGCCTTAAGGACAAAAGTAAAGAGCTTTTACATATGCTAGCCATGGTGGAGAGCACAGGGAGAGGAAGAAAAGTATTTATGAATAAAAGTAATTAAAATATCACATTTGTCCTTATAAATACATAAAATATTAACAAGTTCTTATTCAAAAACAAAATGGGCAGAGCAACAACCACAACTTTTGATTTTCTTAGATGCGAATGGAATTTTCAGACTTTTTCCTATTTGAATCATTAAAAAAAATGCTGCAAGTAATTGGAAAGTTCAGTTAGGGTATTACAGTGAAGAGGTTAATGCACTCCAGTTTTTGCACTTATAACAAGGAATTTATAGGGAGTTGCTCGTGTTGTTTTCACTTACAACACAGATAGCATCTAATTACTATCACTTAAGAAAGAAATGCCTCCACAGAGAAACTTTTGATGCAGAAATTCTTCATGGCTAGTTCCCTATGGGTGAGTGACTTAAATAAATTCTATAGAATTATATAAGAAAAGGAACACTGAACCACTTCCACCACTTAAGTTACTTAACACATTTTTACCCTAATTTAAAATATTTCCAACTGAGATTAAAGAGTATTTCCTTGAATGGCACAGTTTTAGGTACCTGTTACTTTTATATACAGTGTACATATTTATATATAAATTACTATGTAACCAGCAGATTGCACTCAGAAAATTATAATGCTTCAACATGTTTGCAGCACGAAGCCTAACTTGGAGTGTTTTCGCTTTCCATGCAGCAGCATGTAGCAGATGCTTTCAGGATCTCCCTTTCTCTTTGATTTTAAGAATGCATTTACACAACCATTCTTCGAATTCCACACTCACAGCAGAACTTTGCCCATTCCACTGGATACCTTGTTCCACATTCATGGCAAAATTTAGGTAACTGTACAGATGAATTTCCTTCATTGCTTTTTGAACTTCCTCCGTTGACTGAGGATAGGTAGCCAGCAGTGTCATTCCCAGTTTTACCATCAGACCTGAAAAAACAGATATAAAGAACTCCAACTAACTCAATTCGGTATATTTTGATCCAAAATTATTTAAATCCTTGCAGTGAATTATTGCCGTTATTTTCATGCTTACCTTGTAAATTTATTGAAATTCCCCTACTTATCTCCAGATACAAGGCAACAAAAAGTGCCAAAATTTTTAGAAGCTGGATCAAGTAAGTTCTTGAGTCTTTGTGTTAAACAGACCATTTGGAAACTTACAAAAATTAGCTTGTCAAAATAAGGAAGTCTAAAAGGAAGTCTAAAAGAATATTTTTTTCCCCTTTAATAGGCACACACCAGACAAGTTCTTTACGTACTGTGCATGTAACTTTCATTTAACTTCTGTCGAGCCACATGTCATTCAAAAGAGCATTCACTCAAATGTACAACTATTCCTAAGAGATTTTTGACATTTCTAACACTATCTCCTGCACATCTTAGACACCAGATGGCAATGCTGATGTATTAGAGTAGGGAAAATATATTCTGCAATGAGTACTCTTCTTAAGTGAAGATTCTATTGCTGATAAAATAACAAAACTAAAAGCTACCTTGAGTAACTGTCTGAATTACTAGTTTTTCTTTTGTTTGATAGAGCACCCGTGCTCATAGTCCTTGCCACACTAGGAGGGGTTGACATCCGTGTTTTTGTCGCACCTCTAAAACAGAAAAAAATATTGATCAATTATATACACACAAGAATAGATATTTATGCTACGTACAAAAATTACAAACATACAAAAATACAAAAATTCAATAATCCACCCATCTGTCGCTTTACTGCATTAATAGCTTATTTCCTATGAACACCAGATAGAAAATCTTTGCTTGCTTTGGACTGCACATAAATTTAATCTTGCACTGCAAGCTCAATGATGGCACAAGTCCTGTCCTGTTCACGTATTTTGTTTGTTATCATACCAAAATACAAGCAGAACCCACACTATTGATTGTTTAGTATATTCTAAGGTCTTCTTTGACAGATTGTAAGTCACTTTATAGTATTGGCAGGGATTTCAGAGAAATAGAAAGCAGCAGACTGCAGGTCACAATGAACTGGTGGGTCTTGTCAGCACCAGTATATAATTTCTAAACTCCAGTGCACATCCTAAACACACTGAACATCTCTGTGCTTGCTTAATGAGTGGTAAAAACTTCAGAATTCTTTGGAAAATCTCTGCAGCACAAAGGAAAAGAAAGATAAGAACGGGCATCCTTTTTTCCATTTGTAATCAAGAACAGAATTTTTCTTCATTGCTCAAGAGACTTACTATTCATCAGGATTTCTTCCTTGCAAGGCTTCAGTGACTATGACATCTTGCACATGACCAACCAAGTTTTTTGGTTCTCATTCTTGCACACTGATGAATAAATTAAAGTGGGACAGGCTCACGGGTATGAAGAAATATTAAAACAGGATCTCACATAAAGTTTAGTCACCAAGAGACCGGTCACTAAGAAAAACCTCAACGATGATTTTTTCCAGATGAGCCTATCTGCTCTTTTTAGAATCACAAACAACATACTCTTGGTTTGTTTTTTCAAGTGTAAATGAAGAAAAAACTTCAAATGCTTCACTGACACAAGTAAGTATCAGTGTACTAACTCCCGAATTTCAGGCAACTTTTTCTTCCATATCAGTAATACAGGCTAAGAAGGGCTTTTCAGTTCCTTCTGTTTAAAACCAGCGACTTAAAATAATTAAATGGAAAAGTGATCAAATGATTAAGCATGAAAATGGAATCCAGGAACAAAATTTAAGATTGAATCAAGTAAAGGTACATTTGGATAGAATATTCAGATTTAACAGGAATGGCTTCTGCATTCAACAGGCATACCAGAATTATCAGAGATTCTGGCTCACTGGGAAGAATACCAGCTTCTTCTCCTTTAGTTTTCCTATCTGCTCTCTTACTCAGCAAAGAGATTCTAAACACGATTTCATTAAAAAAAAAAAAGTGGATTGAAAAGCACTACATAATTTTATATCAGAACTAACACCTAAGTTATATCAGTTTTTCAGGAGATACAGACTTTCAGGATAAAAAAGTTTTAACCAATTCAAATTATGCTGTCACAAGTATGCACAACTGTACAGATCATAAAAACTAGCATGTGTTATCTTCTCTATCTCATTTTACATTGGAGACAGACCTTTCCTTAAAGGCAAGTAAAATTCAGTAAAGCTCAGGAATGCAGGAACACATACTGGACTTTCACTTGCTCTGAAAGCTAGAAGAGTGTGTTAAGAATAATTCAGATGAAGAAATAGAAACAGTGGATCATGGTTCAGCGATGAGAGGAAAGAATGAATAGAACTGAGTCCCAGTTCCTGTTTAGGCAATGCCAGATAATTTAAACCAAATTCTTCTGATCTATTAATAAGTCAGTTTGTTTTTTTTTCCCCCCACATTTTCAGTATCTTAAAACCATCACTTAAATGATGTCCAGTATGACACATAAGTTATTGATGAAACCAGGAAAAAAAAACACCAAAAAAACAAAGTACTGAAAAACATGGCCAAAAATATTCTTAGACTGATACACTAGCCCTATAAGCAACTGCACTGATTTCTATCTTTTTACAAGTAAATCAATAGCAGAAGCAGCAGGCTGCCACTGTCTGTAGCTTCATGCATCCCAGATCAGGACACTAAAATTAGCATCAGATTTAACATACATATGATAACCAGTTTTGAAACTGAATCTGCAAGATGCAATCTGATCTATGGAGACAGATGTCTTCCAACATGGTCAAAGATTCTTCATCATCTCCACTTCAGTCATACAGCTTGGTCTCTTCCAACCTGTCTAACCTCTGCTATTATTGCCATTTGTCTAGTATAATTACAGACATATGCCTCCCTATATGTAATTATAAACAACATACATATAATACCTGTTCTAAGCTGTATAACATGAAGTACTGATGGAGCCTGACAGCAGATGAGATTGTCAGTGTCATCTTTAATTCTTAACATTTAGACGTACCTTTACAAATGTTTATTATTATGCCTCTATTTCAAAAGAATTAGGACTGAAGGTGACCTCTGCTCCTAAGCAGTTCATGTTGTACATCTAGTCGAATTACCACTGCTTGCAAAATCAAAACCTGAAACAAATTTGCATGAGAAGCTTGCCTTTTTTTATCTAGGCATTTGCAATTTGGTCATATTTTACTTTATAAGACTGAAACACCAAGTTTACTTCCTAAACAGGGAGTATTCAGATGTTCTTGACAGGTATCACTGTCACCCACCATAGCTCATACTTCAGGGCAAAATCATAAATAATTTTCAGCAAGAACACCGAAATCCAGGAGTCTTTGCCCTAAACTATAATTACCTACATCACTATGTGGAATTTAACACTGGCTAATAGTTATTCATATTCTCCAGTGCCATATGAATGCAATGTATTCAATAACCTCCTGCAAGGAAGACAGGTTTAATCCACAATTCCAGTGAACATTTGAGTAAGTACAACTCAAACAGTAAGGTTATGAAGACCACAGTAAATGCCTAAATTCTTTAGAGAATTTTTTTTAAAGAAGTCCCTTCTCTACAGACAAAGGCTACTGTAAGCATGCTTAGGAACTACTGAGATACTGAAAATAAGTCTTAGTGAATGCATATAAAATTTATATTGACCTAATTTTCAAAAGTTCACAGGATTCATGCCTCTAATTAGGTGTGCAAAGGAAGACACATACAGACACACACACTCTGTACCTCTCTTGGAGGCATCCCCTCCCTTTTCTCCTTTTGCCTCTTAATAGGAACCAAAGTTGAAATATTTTTAGGATAAAGCCAGAACATTTCAGCTTTGGTTACAACACTAAAACAGCACTGCAAGATTTAAATACGTTTCTGCTATGTATATCAGTATATTCCAAATATGGGCTATATAATTCATTACTAATTACTCTTCTGCAATACGCTTTGAGGTATTTAGGAAGAAACAGTCAACTGTAATTTGAAAGATGTCAAATTCAATTATATTATGTTAACATTTTAATAATTTCCTTTTTAAAAGATAGAACACCATTTCTTCCAAAGCAGCCTTGATTTTAATCTTTCATAATAAAGCTTACCTTACCTATACTCTTGGACAATCACAGCTATCTTATAGAAGAAGAAGGAAATATTTGATTTCAAGAGCAAAATAAAATTCCTTTGCCATAAAGTATTAGCATGTAAAGCAATTTATAAAGCTATCAGCCGTTCTACAGGTTTAAATGCTTGCTTAAGTTTTGCATCATATCGCTTCAGTTTCATCTCAGCTTTACAGAGCACATTACTCTGAGTGCAGAATCAGTGACAAAAGAAATCAAACCTGAAGAACGTTTTCATCCCCTTTCCATTCCTACCATGAGGCAATTTGCCTGATGTGAAATAAATATACTAATTATATTCCCACAACATTTATAGCGAAAACGTACTAGGAAGCAGATATCTATCAAGGCCACACTTCTAATATTCCAATGCTTTCGAGGAACAGTTCTGTATAACTGATAAATCAAGCTCATTTGTGATACTTACTTCTTTATAGGCAACAATTCATTTGGTCTTTTGATGGTACTGTCTGTTTTTCTATCAGTGTCATAAAACCTTTGCACATCTCTTCCAGTTCGCAGTGGTGGGCCTAACTTGTCCATCTTACTACTAAAATATATAAAGGGGTACTCATAAGGAGATTGTCAAATTGCTGTTTAAGTTATTGCAAAAAAGTACTTACAATTACATCTATATTCCCAAAGAATTCTTATTTACCAAAAAGACATTTATCCAGCAAACCAGAGGGAAGTTCTTACTTTAAAAAAGGGGATAATTTCGTAGGCTTATAATTGGATTAAGTTTCCAATGCATATGTTTATTAAAAATAGGATAAAATTATTGCTAGTTATATTCACAGTTTACACAATACACTCACATTCGTTTTTGTCTCAAGAATCTTTTTCATAACATTAAATTCATCCCCATCTAGAAAACGAGGTTCCTATTAACAATTCATGCCAACTGTATTAAGATGTTAGAAAGTAAAAGATGCAAGTACGAGCCTCTTTGACTTCAGGATTAGCAGGAAAGAAAAACTGCTTTCCCCCACGCAATTTTTTTTCTTAAATTAAAGCGTTGAAGTTTATCTGAGAAGAAATGAGGAAAAAAAACCCAGAAGAAAACCTGAAAGAATAAGTTTGTTTTAATCATTAAAACACCCACTCACAGCATGTATGTAGCACTATGCACAGGTGGTACTTTTGTAATAATTTTTTTCCCCAACTATTAGGGATAACAATTCTGAACCAAAAAGATTATTAAAAAAAAATCCACAAAACACTGCCTCTCTCCCTTCAACATCATCAAAAGAGACACTAATTCTTGAGAAATCATAATTTGTATCAGAAAAATTATGTCTTCCTGTAAAATTCTGCTTTTTCATCATCTTAAAACAGTAAAACTTGCAAAATTCAATTATATCTCCATTCCCATGTCAGTAATGTAACAAAACATTTCTTCTTATTGCCAGCAAAAATAATAGCTCTAACTGAAAAACTAAGACAATCTTAGAGTATTTTTATTGATCCTTCTGAAATTAAAGAGCTATACACAAACAGGCCAACCAAAATTGATTAAAATGTCTAGGCTGCTGAAGCTAAGCTCTTCTGAAGCTCCCTACCCTCCTGGGAAGTCATAAGGAAAACAAATGAATGTAAGTAACAATGAAAAAAAAAATACACTCTCAAACTGAGAGAAATAATGCAATAAAATTAAAATAAAATTTTCTGACTCTTGTCATCTAACCTCGAAGAACTGCAATACTAGAAAAATAACTAAACATCTGCCAAGGAAGCTCACTGTTTTCATGTAGCTTTTAATACCTCACAAAAAAAAAATTACAACAGTAGAAAAAGAGCTTGTGAACTTCCAACATTTGTATCACACAACTTCTCATGCTTCTTCTGTATTAGCATGTTAGAAAGTACAGGACCTATAAATTTTACAAAAACAATTTGCATTTTGAGACTCTTTGCTTGAGAACCTTTCAATCCACATTACATCTGTAAAGCATCAAAGGAAATCACCTCATAGGGAGCAAAAATTGAACAATGCTAAGTGATAGTCATTCATTATGAAATCAGAAGGGAGCACTGAGATATTAGTCTGACAATTTAGCTCTCAATGCAGGCTATCAGATGAGTTTCCCTTGAGTTCTTCTTCCCACTCCTCCTCCCAACAGATGTTCCAGCTCAAGCTAATCAACTCAGGAAACATTCAATCAATTCCTGCTTGGCCAAAGACATATTTCCCAAAAATAAGAAGCAAGACTGAGGTTTTTGACACTGCATGACACATACTGCAACCTGTTGTGATTTCCTTAGCTCTCTTTTGAGCTTTCAAAACATGATAGGTGACATGCACCTGGGCACCTGCAATATAAAATACTGAGGAGTATCCTTGCAGCAGTCATGACTGCCAAACTGAAGCATTGCAATATCCTTCAACAGACAAAAACAAAAACAAAAAAACAACCCAAAACATGCTGAGCCCTTTCAGGTACTAATGAATACAAGTGCAATCAAAAGAATCTTTGACCACCAAGATGACTTATTAGCCTTCATTTCACTGAACTGTGCTGTCTTAGAGTCTTGTTTAAGGAGATTGTTTTTAAAGGTTACAGTTACAGTATGGTAAATACCTATGTGAAATTTACAATATACCTCACAAATAAAATGAGAGAAATCTCTAAGGGCACGTTTGCCCTACTGAAAAACAATTTTCCACATGTTCATACGTTCATAGGTTCATATGTTCCAATGTTCATACATGAAATACGCAGAGATGAGAAATTAATCTGTATATGCAAAAGGTGATTGGCCACAAAGAGTTAAGTTCTGCCGTGCGAAACATAGTTTGTGTGGGTGGAATCTGGCTGCTTGCTTAGCAGTAGATAGGAAGAACCTACCCAATTTTCCCTCGTGGAATTATTTCTGGCAGCTTGAGAACTGCCCTACCCCTCAAGAAATACAAGACAAGTGTTAAACTTTGTGTTCTTATGAAAGATGTATCAAAGTTTGGGTTTTAACATCTCACATCAAAATGTAAACCCAAGTACAAATTTACGTAGAATTTTTCAAGTAAATGGAGGTCTTCCTAGTGAAGCAGTACAGGGGTCATACACTACTCTTGCATTCTCACTTCTCTAGTACTCAAAAACGATGCCCTTAAGACATTTCCATTCACATTTATAAATAGTTGTGCTTTTATTCTGTTAAGGTAGAAAAAGAAAACTCTCACAGCCAAGCTCTGCTGACACACTCAGACCCACATGCACAAAATCAGTCTGAATAAAGCTAAATTGAGCTTATTTTGTCGATGCTTTAACTGTGGCCCTCTACATGGGGAGTAAAAGAATAGAAATATTATATCAAAATGTTAAAATAACGTAATTCATATAGTTTGGTTGCATTTCTGTTCTGATAAAATAAAAATAAATACTACAATACTGGAGTTGAGCTTCATATGAAATGAAGTTACTTAACTTTTTCCTGTACATAACGAAACACCTGACACGCTGTTCTAGCCTTCACTTGTAACAGAAGTGCACCAACAGCTTTATTCGCCTCTCAGAACAGCTTCTGACAGCAGTTCAAGAGTGCCATCTAGAGAGCAACAGGGAAACTTCTAGTCGTTTAATTAGCCAAAGATTCCAGTTTCTTGTCCCTTCACATAACCATCACAGTGAACAGGTACCTTGAAGAGGAAGAGTCAGTGTCGGATTAAACTGCCCCTCTCTAATATCCACTTAATTCATCCTTGACACGACACATTATAATTGTAATTCTATCCAGCCTTAAAACTTTTGTGAAATCTGGAATTAAAACAATCTAAGCAAAAATGGAAGACCTCACTTTGTGAATACAAATAAAAAAACAAAAAAAAAAAACAAAAAAAAAACCACTCAAAATTACTGTTTGTCTTAGGGTGTGAATAACACTTCAGGAGGTCTTTTCCTACAGCAAGACTGGAATTCAACCAAAACAACAAAAAAATCTCAGCTCCTGAGCAACTACAAAAAATAAAAAATAAAGAAAAACAACAAACCAACCACTGTTAGAAAACTAACATTCTTAACATTTGAATGACTGCACTTAAAACAATATATGTGCACACTGTACTCAGTAAATCAGTTCAATAACAACTCAGAAGGAAGAGCAGCTTTTATAAGATATAAAATATTTTAAGTGCAATTAGCTAAAGCTTTAATTATTTGACACTCCAATGCCTAAAATTGGTTTCAGTACAATGTTAATCATTTTTACTCTGACTTCATTGTGTTGACTGTTAATGTCTTGTTCTTTACTCTGATAGAAGTCTGTAGGTATTTCAATAGAGCCCTACACATTTCAAATGTATACACTTCCTCCCAAATACTACAACTGAGGGTAGATTAAGGCCAAAATTTTCCAGTAGTGACCAAAGCGAGGCATCTAATTTTTCCATGTTGTAACTACTCCTGTGTCTCTTTGCTTCAACATAATTCCTGACAAACTTGCTCTCAGAAGTACAACACACACAATAGAAAAGTTCTCAATTAGAATGCTTAGAAAAGATACTCAGTAAGTTGACTTCTTGAGAAGACCAGTTAGTATGACCACCAATGAAACACAAGGATTGCTTGGCAAAGGCAAGAATGGGATAGAAGTTATTTGTTTTTGTTGTTGCTGTTTTTTCACACAATAGGGAAGTAAGAAGGACTGCAGGCAGAAGCATTCATCACATCATCACATTCACACTCTTTAAAAAAAAAAAAAAAAGGTACAATTGTACAGGCAACTAAGTGACATTATGAGCCAAGCTAATATTCACCACCTCCCTGCAGAGAACATTATCTGAGAGCGATGCCAAAAAGAAGTCATCTATTTACAGGCAACAGCATGTGAAAACAGAGAACATGTGCTAACACCTCTCCATACATTACTGTTTGATCTGGTCACATCACAATTCTTCCTCCAATCTTGACAAAAATAAGTACTCAGTTCAGTGGGCAACTGACTGCTAAAATTCAACAAAACTGTCTTGTTAAGAAGGGAAGATCAAAACCTGCATCTACTCACAAACTAATAGACTGCAATTGGAAACTGTCAGTAGGAAAGAATCTTTCCCAAATATCTGTGATTGACCACTGGAGTCAGGAACATGCCTTCGACTTATCTCAGCTGACTTGTTTTGCAGGTCTTTGCAGACCTACTTCAAGTGTTAATTCAACTTCTGCAGTTCAGCCATCTGATTCTTGCTGTACATTGCTTTGAATTCCATTATTTCCCTCCTGCAGATTAGCTACTCTTGATGGCCTTCTGCAACCAGAATTTCCACCTATTCTTTCTTCCTTATATCACCATTCCCTACTATACACACAATGATCATGGCTTAACATGCTTGCCCACCTGTCCACCAGCAGTAATGTTCACTTCTCATCATGCCCAACCCTGTTTCCCCTTTCTTCCATTGAAAATAATTTCCTTCTACTCACATTCAACTTATTTCATTTGCCTGAAATACACATGAGCTTTTTCTTTCCTCTCATACTCCACTCATTTGTTGCCTCTGAAGAGTTATGTCTGACCAAATCATAGTTATCTACAATATCCATAGCCTGATGATTTTCTGTAGCCACTTGTTCTCACAATGACTTGTATCACTTCAACGAAATCTTACAGTTCTGAAGGAAAGACACAGAAAAAGAGAGCAGCAGGAACAGAAAAGCAGAAGTCTGATGCAAGGCAAAGAAAGAAAAGCTAAGGTCTTCACAGTGCATGGCAAAATAACAATCCTTTTCCTTTCCCATTTCCAGTTACAATGAATTTCTTCATCTAATACTAAGATTCCTTCTGATTTCAAAGGCTTCCAACCTCTCTATTTCTTCTTCTTGGAGATCTTCAAAAACCACCTGTACACAGGCATGGGCAGGCTGCTCTGGGTGTCCCTGCATGAGCAGGGGTTGGACAGACAGCTCCAGAGGTTCTGGCCAACCTCAACCATTCTGTGATGCTGTTCCAGCACTTATCTTCAGTTCCCCCTATACATTTCTTCTTTTATAGAGCTTGCACTGAACATCCCCTTACCAAACACTAGTAACAGACTTAAGCAAAATAGACACTTTCAGGAAACACTAATAATATCTATATCTACCATTTCTTGTTACTGTTGTAGAGCACAGGATTCTACTGCCTTCATGTGTTGTCTCATCTATTTTACAAGGAAGAGAGGAGGAGAGGTGCCATTCTGTTGTGAGAGAAATTTTGTCACAATTGCCTTGTGATCCATGGCAGAAGTGTCTTTATTTTATTTTCACAAAATTCCAGAAGTTATGCTTGGTATTTTCTCTTATTAAAATCTTTTCAATTTTACAAAGAAAACTAGTACAGTTCCAACTGCTTCTGCATATTATGAAACTATGAAATCTTTTTTATGCAGTTTTGTCACTTCACATCCTTTGCTATTATTTTAACATTAGAAAATGCATCTTCACCTCCTCCAATGGCCCTTAAACATTTATTTTGTTTATAAATAAAAGATGAATTCCAAGCACTGCATTTTGAAGCTTGCAGAAAAAAGGACAACAAAAAGAACAACAAAGAACAGCCCAAAGCCTCTTTTAGAACTAGTAGAAATAAATACGAAAAAAGCCATTAATGACAACATTAAATGAGAACTTACCCTGCTTGTGGGTTCACCATTCCCAATGAGTTTTTATGAGCTGGTGATAACGACTGAATTTTGCTGCCACTGGATCCAGCTGAAGACAATGCTTTGCTTGAAGAGGAACCTTACAGTTGAAAGCAAGCAGGGAAATATAATGAAGCATAAGATTTTGCTATTTGAAAAACATCCTTCACTATAGATTTATTGTAAAATTCAAAACAATAGTTATGGAAGTATGAAAGTATTAACAAATATCAAGATACTAGGAAAAAAAATAACCAGGTGAGCTTCCAAAAGTTTATAGCATATATCCAATTGAGAACATTTTTTACTCTGATAAAAAATTAGATCTCAATTTCTTCAGAAATAAAGTCTAGAATATCAAAGTATGTACAAACAGAATCCTATCAATAACTGAAATCACAGTAAGAGTAGTCTGTATGATTATAACATACATGGCTTGACCGTGTATTTTCACCAATTCAAGATCACATTTAGCATACAAGTTAGTTGCAGAATGAAGCAAAAGAAATAGCTAATATGAAAGATCAGTATTAAGCAAAATTATGCATTTATTTCATGAACTGCTTTTACAAGTTTAATTTTTTAGAGAATCTCCAATTTGACCTGATATACAAAACACAAGATTTCTACATGCTTTAGGGTCTTGCTGAAGAGGGAACAACCTGTCATTTCCAATCTATGTTCTCCCTATCTCCCCAGCATCTCCAAGGAATGGTGTAGATTTGAACAATGAAGTACAAAGCTATCATTTATGCAGTCAGAAAAAATATCAGGCAACTAAAATATTAATTCTATCATGAAAGACAGAAACCATCTTATCCACTCTTGTAACACTGATCTCCTCCCATGAACTTTTTACTCCTTCAGTTTAAATCACTTGGCAATGCTTTAGAAATCCTTCCAGCTATTTTACTATTTCTACTACATAGCCTGAAAAATAGTATTCAGAAAAGAAATGCAAAATTGCTAACATTCATTTCATACCTACAACTGCTTTGCTAACACCACTTGGCTGCGGTAGACGTGATGATGATGACGGTGGTGTTGACACTGCAGAAGGCATCTTCTTAACTGCAGCAGGCTTGTACTGTAACAAAATACAGCCTAGAAATTTAAGCAATGAAGTCTAACTATCTATGCAATATGACAGCTAGTTATTTCAGGCACTATGGGAAAACAAACTGAGTACTAGCAAATAGCTTGTTGGTACCTGGCTTAGACAAAAGGTTCCTACTAGCCTGCAGCCTTGTACATGTTGAGATATACTAGTGGGAAACATTGTCCAACCTAGTGGCTTTTGCTTGTTTGTTTCTCATTTAACCACATGGTACGTTCTTTCCACTTTTCTACTGCTTTTCTCATATATTATTTTTTTGTAGATTTCTCAAGAGCTTAACATTACCAATTCTTTACCTGGTAATTTTGAAAAGATATTCCAGGGCAACATGTTAAAATAGGATTTGAAAGGCAAAAGTGATGTATGTTCTCATTCAGTCCAATACTGATTTAGAATATAGCACAAGAATCACTAGACTAACTGCTTGTGTCTGTTTACTCTTCACAGCCTCCAAAAAAAACCAACCAAACAAACAAAAAAAAAACCACCAAAAAACTTCTTCATTTGGTTCACCACGAAATGAAGAATCACACTTAAATCCTTCACTTGTTAATCTGCAAGTTAACAACTGCAGTCCTTGGCCTGATTTGCCTGAATTTTCTAAGCCTCTATTTAGCCAAATATAACAATGCTGTACCTGCCTACTTAAGGAACAGTGTTGAAGTGGATTCAGAAGGCACAAAAGAAACGAAGCTTTGTTTGCAAACACTGCATTTATACTTCCTTCTGCTATCTTTATTGGTCATTTTCACAAGTCTTAATAATATTTGATAGCTTTCAGTTTTGCAGCTGCTACTATTTCATTTACCAATCTCCGATTGCAACTTTCATAAACAAAAACTTCTCCCATGCTTAGTGTCTAATTTAATAATATTATAGTGCATAAAATAATAAAATTACAGAAGAAAACAATTCAATTTAAGCGCAACACAAAATATTTAACAAGCTTGATTTGATACCAAAAGCAAAGTACAATTTCAGAAAAATATTGTAGTTCACCTGTGTTCGAGTAGGAACCTTCCCTTTGGTATCAGCTGCCAGTTTCCCCTTATTGGTAATTCGTGCTGCTTGTTCCTTACAGAAATTGATGTGCCTGTCAGCTGCATTTTCATTAAATCTCCTCTGACAATACGGACATTGAATGTAATCTTAAAAAAACAAAAGCATAACGTTAGTAATGTGTTTTAAACAAGCGTTATAAAAAGTGTTTTCAAGTCTTTTAAAGACCAGCTCAAATCCCAGAGAAAATTAAGGTCTTTTGGTTTTGAAAATGAAATACACATTATTGGGGAAAAGATTACTGTGCAATGATGTTTCTTGCTTGATGATAAGAATGAGAAGAGCAGTTGAAGATCAGAGATAATTCATGTGAAAACAGGAATAATCTGAGAGATGCTATTCAGCATGGAAGGTAGCAAAACAGGTGGATGGAAATGGTTTGGAACTTATCTGGCAGAAAGTGCAGGAGAGGCTAAACAACGAATGACAAGTACAGTTCTGTTTGTTCAAGATAAGAAAGAACAATAACTTTCCCATACAAATAGCTAAAGACAATAAATTCTCTTTCCTCCTGTCATTTTGAAAGAATTGAGATGTATCAACTGCAATTCTTAAAAAAAGGATCATTTAAAATAAATAATAACATATACATAATATATAGTCAACATTTCATGTTGTGTAAGTATTTAAAGTACTACAAAATCCTTCACCTGAGTGTTAATAATATAGCCCTTAAAATGTACTGCCCCTGGACAGTAAATTGTTATAGTTCAGTTTCCAGTAGATATCTTCGCATCTAGAGATACAGATGTTTAATTCCTCAGAGTACATTATTCTAAGCCATGCAAATATCAAATTCAGAAGATGTGGGCACCATCACAGCAGTTTAAATTAGCATGTTCCCATGTGTTTTTATAAGTGCATTAAAGAAAACAAAGAAATGCAACAGTCACTGCCCTTCAAGATCACAGACACATACAATCCAAAGTAAGACTGAGATTACATGTTACTACTCCAAACACAGCAGATCTGGATTACAGTTATCTCTTTTTATCCCTTTAAAAGAAGAAAATCTCGAATAGTTCAAACACTTAATGGTTGGAAAACTATGAATAGTGACCTGAAAAAGAGAGAGAAAGACTACAAGAAAAACATAGAAATCCGTCGCAGAAGTGATGGCATGGGAATCTCGCATGGCAACACCAATTGTTTATTTTTACGTAAACTCCACTACTGACAGAATTCTCAAACATAAACTACACCTTAAGAGAAGGAAACTCAGAAATTTTAAAAAAAATTAAAAAAACATCTGTGGTCAAACCATGTTAGGACCAAACAGAAAGTATAAACATAAAATTAAAAAAAAAAAAATCAATGAATCAATGAATTATGGAAGCCCTGATAGCCTAGAGAAGACTTTCAAAGCTGACTAAAGTAAGTGAATCAGACAACAGAGGATTAACAAGTATTTTCTTAAGTATAAGGGATTGTATCTTTATCCTTTCATAAAATGCTTAGCACCAGGCAGCCACCTAGCTACCATAGAACAGTACAGCTGAGGTTGAAACAGATCTGTGGAGGCCATCTGGTGGAGGCCCTACTTAAGCAGGAACACCTGCAGCAGATTGCCCAGGACCAGACATTACCATCCAGAACAACTGTTAAGATTCAATGTAAACTCAATACAGTCCAAACAAATCAAAATAAATAGGCAATAAACATACGTAGCCAAGTTCAGTGAAAATAGGAATGACTTAAAATCCTTTTCAACATCATCAGATTTTTCTACACTGTTTCTAAAGAAACACTGGAGCAGGCGATCAAAGAAGGAATAATACTACCTATTTTTTTTCCCAAACTCAAAGCAAGCAGTTAAAAGAAAAATATTCTGTATTGATATTTCCTACTTAAAGGAAAAACAGTCTAACAGCTACCTAGAAGTAGGCGTACCAAAAACAAAGCTGAGTAGGAGAGGATGGATATACTGCATGATACACTGCATAATTCCTCTTTCTTCCCATACATAAAGTGAAAAAGGCAGAACTGTAGCTACCTCTGCTCTGTTTTGTTGTTTGCAGGTTTTTGTTTTGTTTTGTTCTGTGGGAAGAGTCCATAATTAACTGACACATCTTTGTTCCTGGTTCACTCCTTACCCACTGCAACAGGATGAAGCAAGGAGACTATAAATAATAAAGCATAGCTTGGGAAAGTGAAAAGGAAGGAAGATAAACAAAGGCATAATACTGTGCTCTTCCCTGTACCTCTTCACACTCAAGCAAAGTGAAGAGAGCAACTTTCTTCGCATTGCTTTTACTTGCATTCTTTTGCAGACTGGTGCCAAGGGAATCCTGCTTCAATAGCTTCTGCATGGCAAATTTTCGTTCTGGTCTTCTCTTCTTGTAATTCAGAACCTACACAACTAACTTATTGATCTTTTCCATGATTAGGCCTGATGTTTCCTAGCATCCTGAATAATATGACTCTTCACTTCACAGTATGAATGCACAGCTACAGTCCTTATACTAGGACTAATGCATTTCCTGAGGAGAACGAAGGTGTAAACTACTGACATCCTCACAAGATCACAGACAGCCAGAAGCAAATAGATGATTTTTTATGTTTTTTCCCAGTCTTTCTGAAAATGACCACTGAGTTAATCAAATGGCTTACCTCTTAAGACCTGAACAAAGATATTCTCCAACCTACAATCACATGACAGAAGTTCACTTAAAAGTGTTTTTCCCTTATCACCCCAGACTGCTTCCATGTTTATCCTAACTCAAGGTCTGAGGCCACTGAAGAAATGTTACTCGCATATTAATACAAGTTCCACTGATCTCACATACTCTAAAACACCTTCTCTAGTGCACGAGGAAGGATCACAAGCATGCCTAGAGCAGTTAAGTACATACAGTGCAATTATGAAACTACATCTGAAGTCAGAAAGAAATGGTAGACTACACTGGACGAACACACAGCTTCACAATATATAAAGGATGTAGATGTCCAGAATTGGCAGCCAATTAAAAAGAAACTTTGCTCTGAGTTGTTCCGCTGCAGAAGATAGAAATAAGGTGCTGAAACAATTTGTACAACCTACAGTATGTAACATACTAGCAAGTTGGCTATAACCACCTTTTGGTGCACTGAAAACAAAGTAACAGGCATTGAAAACCACTCAGGACAACTAGCCAGTCAGATCCAACAGTCATGAAAGAACATTTGCATAGGGATAACCAGATAGGAATCTTCAAGAACTCATGAAAATTGTATTCAAAAAAAGTCCCCAATATACAAAATTTTATATATTGTTTAAGTTACAAAAAAGTCTTTAAGGAACTCAATAGTTTTACATACCAGGGTCATATGATGGCGGAGGTGGTGGAGGAAGTTTTCCACCATCTTTAAGATTAAGTCCTTTGGCTGCTCGTATAGTGGCTATGAATTCCTCATGCTTTCGTCTCCAATTGGATGGCTTTTTGGGGGGTTCTGGCTAAGAAGTCAAAAAAAAACAAACCCCACAACTTTTTATGTTTGAAGCTCTTATTTCACGTTAAATACATTTATTATAAATTCATTCCAGATCCTTGTTGATCGATCTAATTATCACAAGTTGCCAGCAGAAGTAAACCTTATTATAACGTATACATATTTTACCTAAAATGTTCATATAGGGAGTAAATTATAACATACCCGTGGCTTAAGAGGTTTTACTGTGGGAATGTCAGTTCCTTCTGCTCTCTGGCGGCTGGAATCGAATGTCTTCCTTTTCTTGGCAGAAGTTTTTTGGCAAATGGGTCCATGCTTTTTCTACAAATAGAAGAAGAAATTAAAGAGAAAGCAGAATTTGTTTTTAGAAATATGTTATTAACATGTTATTTTCCTCTTTCTAGATGTGCCAATAAGCAAATGAGGCTCAGGTCCTGATGAGTAAGATTAGAGTGCTTTCACTCAAATTCCTATGCCAGCATTACTTTTTTTTAACAGACATACAGGAACTGGGGTATGGGGTCTGAGCAAGGAAGAGAAAGGGAGGCATCTGTATTTGCTCTTTACAAATAAAGAAACTGATAGGTTGTAGGCAGCATTGGTATTAAGAGGAAAGATGGATCAGAAACTGTCTGAAATTCATATTTATATTTAAGGACAATTCAACTTATATTAAGACTGAAGAGGCAGGAATTTTGAAAACTGCTAACAGAACGCTTCATTTGCTAGGTAAGATGGAATGGTGTTAGGCCTTACATTTGCAGAGGCAAGGAATGATTCTGTGGCCCCAGAGAAAACGTCTTTGGAAGCATCTGAATTTTCAGAATGTGACAGGATGCCAAAATACAATTAATCTTTAAATAGCTTCAAGACTGAGACAATGGGAATTGTTAACTTGAGAAAACAGAAATAAAAACAGAAAAAAAGCAATAATCTAGATCTTCTTTATTTAACTATTCTGATCACTGCTTAACTTTCATATCGACTTATCAAATGTAAAAGCCAACAGTGCTCACAGTACTTACCAGTGCTGCTGGAAAGAAAGTCCTTCCACAAATCCTACATGGCAACAGATCTCCAGTTTGCACTGCAATCTCACCTTAAAAAAAAAACAACAAAAACATAGTTCTATAAGAAAATTTGTTTAAATTTGTACTGAAAAGAATTCTTTCTGGCTTGCTAACCTCATATACTTGGCAATAACAACAGCTGCCACTGTTAAACTATGTGTTCTTTGAACTGTGCAAAGACCGCATTGATCAGAAAGGAAAGGGTGATACAACTCCTTACATAACTTTTCAAAGCAGCCTGGCCCAGTAAAAAGTCAGCATGAATTCTAATGATCTAGAACATGAGACTTTGCACCTTTAAAGGAATGCCTGCACAACAGCAAGAAAAGGACTCATTCACACCAAGTCTCACTGACAGCCCAAACAGAAATGTGGAGAACAACAATTCTTAGTGAGGATGATGTTTTTGAAAGAGAACCACCTGTCAAAACATCACAGAGAAGCCACATCTCATCACTTATTTCTCTCTATTAAGTTAAACTATTTCACTTTGCCTTAGAAAAATTCTTGAAGGCTATTTTTATGAGACATTTGATATAGGTTATAAGCTGACAGTTTACACAAACATTTCAGATCTTTCTATTAAAGCTCTGACTGATTCATAGAACCAGATTAAAAAAAAAAAACATAACAAGTCACAGTATCCAAGTTCCTTCAAGCCAGTATATTCATGTAGTATGTATTATATGATGGAGTTGAGGCAGAGATGAAAAGCTACACAAGACTTATAAATGACATGTATCTATTATATAAAGCACTGTAACACAGCTATAGGAACATACGCATACACATCAGTAGAAAGGGAGTAAATTTGGATCAAGCTTAAGATGTACTAGTTTCTTCCTCTGTACTCAATCTGAAAGTACAGCTCTTTGCCCTTTAGGCAAACTAGTTGCTGAAACTACAGAAGTTATAAACATAAGAAAGTTCAAAGTTCCTATTATTTTTTTCCTCAGTAGTAAACAGTTTTCCAACTAAACATACATACACATCAATTAGGACCAGAGAATCAGTCCTATAGAAAATAGAAAGCTGAACAAAATGCTTCAAGGCAAGTAAATGCAGATTCAAGTGGCCATGGCTCCCAATTAATGCATTTTTCAAGTTTAAAGGTTGAAATTAAATGAGATTTCCAGTAGCAACACGTAACCATTAAATCTATTTCCACTACTTTTACGTACACATTAATTGTATGTAGTATATTAATTCATTGTATATTTTTACAACACAGCTTTTTTAAGAATTAAAAGTCATACAGAAAGTGTTTTCCAGGTGAATACGCTTCTGTATATATTGTGCCTTCATTAATTTACACACCTTTTCCATGTAGACACGAGTAGGCCCTTATCACAGCATAGCAGGACCGCAGACAGTAACTGAGATGTGTAGTTTAAGTAATAATTAAGTGTTCATTCCTGTAATCTAAACGCATTTGTATTTACACAAGTAGAGGGAAAGCAGGAAAGAAAGCATTCCAGGTAGATCTTGCTTTTCATCTATTCTTGCATCCGAATTACACTTGCATGTTAACAACACAAAACAGGAAAGGTTATTATTTTTTTATTATTATTATTGTTGATGGTATCTTTCCAACCTTTGCTTTAAACAATCATACCTGAAATTTTTACCACAGGTCTGTTCCTTTAAGCACTAATCACAAGTAGCAAGATGCAAACTTCTCATGCACAGCTCTGACAGCTGGAACCTCCCTCATTGCTTTTCTCAAGGGTAAGCAAAGAGGCAGTGGTTGAAGGCACCCTTCAATTCTCCCAATCAAAAATACCAGATATGCACAGACTTTCTTGTTCCATTACTTCATTCTTCTGGATTCTCGGCACTCTTAATAGTGCTGACAGATAACAGTGCAAAGTCACTTCCGTTTTGAAAAAAAACAAAGAACTTTATTTTGTGACATTTTTCTAATACAATTCTCAGATCTGCCAACAAGCGAGAGAGGCATTTCATAGAAATACAAAGTGACACCCTTTGTGTCTTCAAGAAATTGGCTGAAATAAATAACTATTAGTGATCTCGTAATCAGGTGTATAGCATAATATTATAAGATTTGACTGAGAGATGAATTCTTTCAAATATCTGCCTTAGTGAATGAAGAATAGAATATAGAAGTACTCAGGTTGGAAAGACCTTAAAGTCCAACCACGACCCAACCCTACTATCCTAACAACCCACAACTAAATCATGTCCCTGAGCACCACATCCAAATGGTTTTTAAACGCATCCAGGGATGGTGACTCAACCTCCAGCCTATTCCAGTGCTTAACAACCCTTCTGTAAAGAAGTGTTTCCTGATATCCAAGCTAAACTTACCCTGGCACAATTTAAGGCCATTTCCCCTCATCCTGTCACCTGATGCCAGTGAGAAGAGACCAACCCCCTCTCGCTGTAACCACCTTTCAGGTATTGGAAGAGAGCAATAAGGTCTCCCATCAGTCTCCTTTTTCCCAGACTAAAGCCCCAGTTCCTTCAGTCTCTCCTCCTAGGGCATGTTCTCCAAGCCCTTCACAAGCCTTGTTGCCCTTCTTTGGACCTGCTCCAGCACCTCAATGTCCTTTCTGTATTGAGGCGCCCAAAACTGAACACAGTACTATGGATACAATCTAATATAGCACAATAGCTACATCTTCCACCATATTCTTCTTTTTGCTGCACTTAGGAATTCATGTTTATATTTGAATTCACCATGAAAAAAAGCAGACTTGACAGATGCTCACCTAATCCAGCAGTATTTACATAAGGCATTTCAACACATAACAAGTGCTAATTAGCACTCACCAGCTACAGTTACTGAACTCTATTTCCTTCCAGCATTCCTAACTCTCCTGTGCTGCTGGCAGGTACTCAGCCACATTTGTCAAGAGCACTGCCAAAACTTCCCCTGTAACACAGATCACTGACCCCAAACCCACTGTGTTTATCCCTTCACTTCTTCCTCATTGCTTTTTTATTCTTCAGTAAAAACAGAAAATTAAAAAATAAATCCATAACATGTTAACATTTCCTTTTTAAGAGCTCAGGAGCTTTACAGACAGGTGAGTAACATCAACATGAAACCTGCTGATTTTAAAATAAACGATGGCAATAAAATTGTGAAATTGTGAAAAAAGTTGGTGAGTTTGCTTTTTTTTTTTTTCTCCTAAAGGCAATAACATACAATACCTAGCACTTGTTACACATAAGGCATGCAATTAACAAGAGACAAAATTATTTTTTTCTCGCTCGTCCAAAGTTGTATTTACATCACAACTAACTTCAGCAAGGTTTTCCCTAAAGTAGCAATTCAAAATGTAGCAGCAAATGGCAGTCCATAGGGACCTCTTTTCCTGATTAAGGCACTCCTCAATGCATTTAAGGCTTAAAAGCAATAACAAGTAAGAATAAATCAAACAGCAGAATCCATTTATTAAGGAGCACAAGCTGACAGTTCTGGTACTGTATGAGTTCTGTGCTGCATGAGCACCCAGGACAGCTCTGCAGAGGAACCTCCACAGCTGTGCACTGGAACTCTCTCCTATCACGATCACTTTCCATCCTAGGCTGTAAAACACTGTGAGGAAAAGATCCTCCACCATGGCCTTCAGGCAAGGCCGATGAGAAGCACGCCTCCATCCCAACACCATCAAAACCACTGACAAGATAAGGGAAGGGAAAAGGAGTACAGCAACACATGGAATAATAAAGATGCAAGTAAGAAAGGTAATAGATTCAACTTGGTTGTATGGGAAAGAAGATAAAATAGAAAGGTAACACCTGAATCAAGAAACACAAGAAAGGGTTTACTTGGCACATGAGTAGGAGAATAGAAATTGGCTCTAAGATAGCATCACAGCAGTTTGTAAATTTTGGTTCAGTCTTCTTTGAAGTCTGGCAATAGTGCAGGGATATCACCAGTAATTTATGTACCAATTTTAAACATGAATAACATCAGTTTATTTAAACAGTAATAATTACATCATTTTGTAAGAAAATTATGTTCAAGATGGTCATGTATATACCAATAAAAGAAGTAGTTTCATCGAATATTGCCAGAACTATGACACGCAGGTTTACACCCAATTCTACTGTCTGCCTGAGATTAGGTCTCAAAAACAGAGATCAACCTACTAAGATGTTGGTTGTCAATCATTAAGTCATCAGATTGTTGCAGCTTTGTTCATAAATCTCCTGATCTCATGACCAAATTCATCCAAATTCATCACTTGCATTTCTGAACAGTCTTTCATTCTTCATTTCTTTTTCTACCTGCACATGAATAAGTTACCCCACACATTCCTTTCAGATGTGGTCATGTAGTTTCCTGTACTTCCTCTTCTCAAGGCTGGAGTTTTGCTGAGAAGTTTGGGTGGACCTCAAAGTCCGACAATAGAGCCTCACAGAGCCTCTCAGGCAGCACGGGGCTTTTAGTTCGACTACAGATGAATTTAAACTTCTTTGAAAGCTAGATTTCTAGGGAACAGCTTCTCTTCTTCCCACCACATTCAAACACAGCAACTGATTTAGAGTGGAAACTACAAGCTGTCAGTTCCCAGATTTATCTTCTGTTGTACAGTAATGTGTGGGCCCACAGAAACATACAAGTTTGATTTGATGCAGTCCCAGCCATAATGTTAGCTCCTACTGTCATGCTGAAGAAACAAGCAAGTTGTGTAAAATAGACTGCATACTGAGGAGCAGAAGCCTTCAGTACTGCTGAGCAGTTAATAATTGAAGTTTCATTACAGTTTACACTTTTGGAAAGCTGTGAGTTTCTATGTACATCTGCACATACTTAGATATAAGGTGCAGGACGCTCCAAAGAAATAAGACTACAAAGATTAAAGCAATACTTGGTCTCAATAACAGTATTTTGTAATGTTATGAGACCTGTTTGATTGCCCTTCTAAGCCTTTAATTTATCTGCAGCAATGACAGTACTAAATGACTTTGGCCAGACAACTGTAATAACAAGAACCACCAAGTGCCACTGCATTCAAACATGCAGAAACACTCTGGTATGAATTCCAGCTTTGGCATTACCTACTCGACAAGTGGTCTGCAAATACTGAAAGACATTTGTGGAAGAGTGCATGCCAAATTTCCCTGGAAAATCGAATGTATTGTTTTTGGCACAACTCCCATCCCCAAAAGCCAGTTATTTTGTGCTTAAATCCATATGCTTCAGCTACCAAAAAAAAAACCAGTCTCATTGACTGAGGAATTGTATCATCAATCCACAACACCATTTCCTGGGGGCAGACTCCAACATATGTCAGCTAAGCAGCACTGACCTGGTGCTGAAATGACTGAAAAAACAGAATATTAATTCTACAGGTTTTTGTCTGAAGCAAAAATGAAAAAAATAAAATCAAACATCATTCTGCTAACAATGGGAAGTACTTTGCTGAACTCTGATGATGGAAACGATTTACACTCCAACCTAGCCCTTAGTAGCTCATGCCACTCACAAATACACAGGAAGAAAAAGCAAGAGGAAATCATAGTAAGGTCATTCTTTACTATTCAGCCTTCTTGCATAATTCAAAGTTTTTACGCCATCAGGTTTTTCACAATAAGTAGTAAACCAATCTACTTCTACCAACTTTTTACATGGTCTAATAATAATAAGACAAGGGGGAATTGCTTCAAATCAAAAGAGAGGAAATTTAGGGGAGATGCTAGGAAGACATTTTTTACTCTGAGGGTGGTGAGGCACTGGCTGCCAAGACAAGCTGTGGATGCTCCCATCTCTGGAGATGTTTAAGGCCAGACTGGACGGGGCTTTAGGCAGCCTCATCAGCTGGGTGGTGATCCTGCCCACAGCAGGAGTTTGGAACTAGGTGTTCTTAAAGGTCCTTTCCAACCCAACCCATTCTATGATGATTCTGTCTACTTCTATCTCTGCCTGACTTCAGAGGAAAGATTAATTCTTTTTTACTACTGTATTGACAATGGAGTCTAATCTTGTGTAAACCTGTCACTTCTGCTTACTAAAGATATCAGAAAGCAGCAAAACTTCAACTCCTTCAAGCTGAAAAGCTTCAGTGAGGCTTTCCTAGTACCTCCTGCATACTCCTCTATCAGCTCTCCAGCCTGACAATGCAAGTGTACTATATTTGTCAAAATTACTGCTATTGTAACGAACATGAGTCTGATTATGGCGAGTTCTATATCACTTCCTTGAAAATAACATGCTGAGGACAACCCCTCTGCCTCAGAGTGACAACCTGGAGGAGGATTCTCTGAATAAGTTCTTTTTGTGACTGAGAAGTGAATTGCACACAGTCTAGAACAGTAAAACAGGCACATGCAAAACGTGTATCATGATGTGTTACACTTCTCTGTAACTCTCTATGCTTTCTTCTTCCCTTTCTCATCTGAAGCATAACTTCCAATGTGAAAACATGCTGATGTCACACTAAATATCTTCCTGAAACTACTTTTCCCCACTCCTACGTGACCCTTCCAAGCAGATCCCTAAACAGGACAAAATCTTCTCTCCTCAAGGCCAGGGTCCTGATTCTCCTTCTTGCCCTCTCTTCTCAGGACCCTGAATGCATTCGCCTGATGGCCAACACATGTATGGCTGCCCTGACCTTCACCCCTGCAGGCAATGCTTCCTTATTCATGCTGTGAGGTCCAGCAGACTTTTCCACATCTATCTTTTACCTGGGTCAGGAAGTTGTCACTGATATACATCAAAAGCCTTCTGGACTGCTCATACCCTGCTGACTTGTTCCTCCAGCAGATAACAGTGGGTAAAATCTCCTGTGAGGGCCACCTATCTGAAGAGGACTTCTTCTGCCTCATCAAGTGGCTTGTAGCAGACATACAAATACGACAGTTCCCCTATTGCTCTGCTTGCTATGTTTGATCCTCTCCAGTCCCACAGTAAGGCTCCACTGCTCTCCCACACAAAGGCAACCTCTGCTTGCCATCTGGCTGGTTCTTCCTGCACAGCCTGTACCCAACCACAGTGCAGCAGCCACTGCCGCGTTCCTGTGGCCCCAGTGACACTGCACTCCTGCAGCTGTGCACAGAACTCCAATTCCTTCAATTTGTTCCACACACTTGAGCATGGGTGTGCAGGCACTTTGGAGAGGCATTCAGTTGTGACACACAAAAAACTATGAGAGCTTCCCCTTCAACGCATACCATATATATCAAAACCCAAGGCAATTAAATAGTTCTGCGTGATCGATCTGACTTCCAAACATGCTATTTGGTCTTCTGTTAATGAGCTTTAACATCAGCTAGTCACCATTAGAAATCACATGACTTGCAAAATCTATGCGTGGTAGAAGAATTGTGCTGACAGTAAGCAGGTAGCCAGACGCAGCCTGGCCTCCTCACGCTGACCTTCACTCTGCCAGCCTTGCATTGGCAGCCCCCAAAACATTTCATTTCAGTTTCTTTCCTGAAACATAAGCACTAATCAAAAATAAAAATAAAAAGTTGTCAAAAAACTAAACTTGTCCATGGTTATTCAGTGTATTAAATGTAAAAATTATATCGCTTACCAGAGGGGCAAACACGTGTAAAACACAGCAGTACAACGCAAAGTTACTTATTATGCTTTAATAACTACTAGAGTAGCACATTCTTAAAAATATATACATTTATGTTAGTCTTGGATTTCAGATGACAGCAGTTTCCAGCTTGCTGATTTAAGAATCATAACATTTATTTTTCCTTCTCTCAGACAAATTAGATAGTTTCAGGAGAAAAAAAGAAAAAGCCAGAATGTTACAGAAATGCAGGAGGCCCCCTTAAATGCAGCTTAAGAAAATGGCTGCCAAAGTAAGGAAGCTGCAGTACACATCCAGAGGTAAGGCAAAGATGTACACCAAAGGGAAAGGAAGCTCACATATTTCTGTTTTGAAAACAAAGTAATAATTTCCTACAGCATAAGGAAAATAATAATAATAATAATAATAAGGCAAAGGAAGTGGGCATTGGCTCACTCCCAAACTGAAAGCAAGCACATGCACTTGCATCCAGTGGTCATGTTACTAATACTAAGCCCCAAAGTATTATGCCTCAACTGTTTGCGGTGGGGTCTCAGACATTATCAGGGTAAGTGAAAGGTCCAGAAACAAAAACGCTCCTTCAGCACAGTCCTCAGCTCCCAGGTGATGCTACACAGCAAGCTTTATTAGTAACAGCCCACAGGGGCACACCCAGACTGCTCAGAGCCTGAAAGCTTAATGGCAGTAACAGATCCTGCTTAGTGTGTGCAGGGGAAGCTTCAGGCTACAGCCTGCAGCCACCCATCCCCTTTGAGCCCTCCCTAGCTGCTGGGGCTTTGTGGGTGCTGCCTTCATCCACAGCTGCCCCGTGCCCTTCACCCTCCAGGCAGCAGCCATTCTGACCTGCTGGGATGGCTGTGAACAAGTGTGGGAATAAGCATTTCTTCAGCTTCGGCAGCTGCTGCCAGCACCCTCCCAGAAAAAAAACAAGAGCCTAAGAGTGCAGCTGATTTAATGCCACCATTGGACTGTTCCTGCTCAAGTGAGGAATTCAGTGCTTGGGCCCCTCCTCCATCATCCTCAGCAAAGCACAGGGATAACTGCACTGATGTGACAGCCCTTCTGCCATCCAGCAGTGAGAGCCACTAGCACACACCAAACCATGGCAAGTGGCCTTCAGACTCAGCACACACCAGGTTACCCAGGGCAGGGCTTTTAACTCACCTTAAAGATCATTGCTTCCTGCAGTCATTGCTCTCAGTACATTCTCCAGGAAATTAAACAAATTAAATAAATGAACTGAAGACCAGTCAAACCCACACAGGCTACAAAGTAATAAATGTCAAGTCAGGAATCCCAGATACAACTTTCAAAGCATGTAACAAATTTGTCACTTGAAATGTGCGCACTGATTCCTTTGTACAAAGCTTTGTAGTTCTAAATGTGACTTTCAACACCAGTCTAGTAATACAACAGTACTGGTAGACAACTGAAAAAATAAAGCAGACATCAAAAAACCAGCACAAGTGAACTTTGAAAGCAACATTTAAGTTGTACAGAAAGCTACTTTGCCATTTCACTGAACATTTAAACTTGTACATAGTGAGAAAAACGCAGTCACAACATAAAAAGTACTATTCCACTTCTTAAATGTCACTAATGCAGCTCAACAAGCCAACTAATACACGTTCAACTCTTCACATAATGGAAAGAATCATTACAAACTGTGTAAACTTACTTCTTATTAAAAGCATGCTTGAATTGTCAGAAATAAAACAGATCTCACCTCAAGGTTGCTGAGCTTCAGAAAATAAAGCATCAGCTTCTGAAGGCAAGAAGTCCTGGCCAGGCAATTCATGCCTGAGGGCCCTTCCACCACCACAAAAACACACCAGGAGAATGCAGCCAAAAGCCAAAGTCCTGCCCTGCACCCTAATTATATCCCTCACCTCACAACTCCCCAGACCAGCTGCACAAATCAGCCCTGGGAATTGCTTTTGCTGAGCCCTAACCCCAGACAAGGAGCAGGCTGAGCCGGATTTCAGGAGCAGCCCTTGCTTCCATGCTGGATGAATGACTGGGCAACTGTGCTCCTTAACACAAATTTAATCCAAAATGGCAACCAACAACTTTCTTCTGAGTCACTGGTGAAGCAGAGACAGAGAGAAAAGCACAACATCTAGCAAAATAATCCATCTTTACTGTTGGTTTTGCCTGTTTTCCTCTCTTGGGGCCATATTCCCATATGAACGTCATTAGAGCCTACCTTAATGTTCAAAAGAGAGGTCTTAAACTGAAAAACCTGTATACAAAAGCTCTGTGTACTTATGTACACTGCAGCTCTAGGAGCACTAATAGTTTGTGCTTTAATAAAAGAAAAAAAAAAAAAAAAAGCAGTATTTTGTGTTTTGGCAATGTTCAAAGACAGGAAAGTAGTACAAACTAACCTCAAAAGATGCAGAAAATTCTATTACTTAATTTCAAAGAAGCTAGATAACAGTGTGGGATATGAATCTTCAGAACAAAGGTCATCTTGAATTTTAGAAATGTCTCAATACCCATACTATGCTCAAATTGATCTTGAGTGCTCAGAAGGAACATTCCATGCCATGGAAAACAAAATAACTCTGATAAGCTCTAGGTTTTGAAAGTGATTTCAAACAAGGGCTGAGTAAGCATGAGAGCCTACAATTTAGAAGTTCTTCTTCCCACCACTGCCTGTATCTACTGAAACAATAAAAGTGTAACTCTTCTCCAGAAGGCACACCAACCAGCAGACAGAACAGGGAGAAATCCAACCCAATAATGACAAACTTTCTTAGCCTTCTGTAATCTGTAGATGACCATTCTCCCTACCCTCTGTTATGAAGCTACTGGAGCTTATACAACACAGCTGGCATAGCTGGCTTCATTAAATTAGCTCACAGCCAAATCAATTGATGGATGGGCTGCAGATAATACGCAGTCCCAACTGCAGGCAAACATGCAGCTGACTCAAAACCAAAGCAAGCTTCCCCCTTCTGGGCAGGCAGCATAGGATTGTCATCAGTCAGAGGCAAAACAAAAAACAAAACCAAACCCAAAATATTATTTGATAAACCGCTGGACATCACCTTTCAAATCTCACTAACAGGGAAGGCGTAAGAGCAAATTAAATAACAGAAAACCTCTTGGGATTTTAATGCCAAATAATGCTGCCCTAATCTATAGTCTTACTGAAGTCACTGCTCATAGGAGAAGAGCCTGATGGCCATAACATCTATGGTTAGGACATAGAGAAAGGACAGACGCTCGCTGTGAGTGACACCAGTGCTTGGAGGGACAAAGGACAAAGGCTAGCTAATGCTCACCCCTGTTTAAACACGCAGTTATTGCCTGCGAAGCTCAGCATGGGAGCCTCAACGACTGTTTTGTGACAATTACTCAGAACAAGGCTGCATTTTTTCTTAATATGGTTACAGCAGCTCATCAAACGCAGTAATGGCAGATTTACTAAGCGTTCTAAGGCAAGCTGCAACTTCTTAAGTTCCAGGCTGGCATTTCACTGCGACGGATGGTCGGAAGGGTGATGATATCTTCACCGAAGCAACTGGCACGGGATAAAGTTGCAAATACTCTGTCAGCAAACACACACCTCGTTTTCGCGGCACCGAGCACTCCCCAGGAATTACGGCTGTACCATGACTTCATCCTCCGTGAGCAAAAGCAGAGAAGCGGGCACAGCCTCCCCGCAGCAGCGTCCCCCGAGCACCAAGCGGGCGGCGGAACCGCCCAGCCCGCCCGCCGGGCTGCGGCAGCGGAGCGGAGCCGGGGACAAAGCGCGGCCCCGCCCGCCGGCACCCCCAGCCCGCCCGGACCCACAGCCTCTCCCCCCCGCTTGCCGACCACCGAAGCGTGCCCGGCTGCGCTCCCCAGCACTACGGCGCGGCGAGGCCGGGCTCCGAACGAGAGGAAAGCGGCGCCCGGCCCGCAGCTCCCGCAGCTCCCGCCGCCACCGCCCAGACGCGCCCGCAGCACCACGAAACCGGAGCGTGGCCCACCCCGAACGGTTCCCGCTGCCCCGCCGGACGGCTGAGGCCTTCCTAGCCGCCCCCCACCGCTGCCCCTCACCTTCCAGCCCTTCCATGGCTCGCCCCGACCGCCAGCGCCCAACCCAGTCCCGCTCCGCCGCCGCTGCTGTAGCAACGCCGCCACCTCCCGGCCCGCTAACATCCGCCGCTCCCATTGGGCGGCCGGAGCGGGCGGGACGGGCCTCACCGCCCCTCGGGGCCGCAACGCCGGGCTGGGAGTAGAGCGGCTTGCCGCCTTCCTCTGAGCGGCTTTCGGCTGGCAGGGGGGTGAAGGGGTTGGGCTGAGGGCACGGCTGCCGGTGTGTGGTGCGCTGCCCTTGCTGGTGTGAAAACACGGGGCAGCCGAGTGAAAAGCACGAAAAATGTTTTTTGTGTTTGTAGGCAGTGGGTTCCTCGTCCTTTCCTCCTCATTAAACAGGCACACATATGAAGGAAATGAATATAGAATCATAGAATAGCTTGGGTTGGAAGGGACTTTAAAGACCATCTAGTTCCAACCCTCCTGCTGTGAGCAGGGTTGATAGCCACTACATCAGGCATCAGATCAGGCTGTCTGGAACCCCATCCAACCTGGCCTTGAACACCTCCAGGGACGGGGCATCCACAGTCTCTCCGGGCAGCCTGTTCCAGCACCTCACAACACAGCAAAAAAGCTTCCCCTTACATCTAATTTTACCATCATTAGTTTAAAACCTCATTCTCCCGTTGTCCTAACACTGTCTACCAATGTAAAAAAAAAAAACAAAAAAAAATTTCCCTTTATAATATCCCTTTAAATATTGGAAGGCCATAATGAGGTCACCCTAGAGCCTTCTCCAGACTGGACAAGCCCAGGCCCTTCAATCTGTTTTTGTAGGAGAGATCCTTCAGCCTCTGATCATCCTTGTAGCCCTTCTCTGGAAGCTCTTCACATCTTTCACGTGTTGAGAGCCTGGAAAAGGATGCAGCACTCCAGAAGGGTCCTGCAAAGGTCAGAGTAGAGTGGGACAATCACCTCCCCACCATTGCTGACCATCTGTCTTTGATGCAGCCCAGAATACAGTTGGCCTTCCAGGCTGCAAACACACACTGCTGACTCACGTTATGTCTTTCATCTGCCAGGACCCACAAGTCCTTCACAGCAGGCCTGCTCTTAAGTTCTTCTCCCAGTCTGTATATATATCTAGAATTGCCTGGACCAAAGTTCAACATCTTGCACTTGGCTTTGTTGAACCTCACTAGGTTTACCAGGACCTTTTGTGTTTATTGGGGTCCCTTAGGGTGGCATCCCTTCCTTCTCCCCTATCAACTGTACTATTCAGTTTGGTGTCACCTGCAAGCTTACTGAGGGTGCACTCAATCCCATCATCTATGTCACTCATAAAGATGTTAAAGAGCACTGGTCCCATGCTGGACCCCTGGGGGACACTGCTCTTCACTGCTCATCTGGAGAACAATCCTCTGGCTGTGGCATTCCAACCAGTTCCTTATCCACTGAGATTATCTCCTGCTACAAGATCAACAGGCTACAAGGCCCGCTTTTGGAAAACAATACCACTGAACTGTCAATGACTATGCTTTTGTGGTGCTTTTTACCCGAGCTCCTTTTGATCTGTTAAAACTTCACATCTATAGCAATAAAAGCATTTCAATAATTTTTTAGGATTACTTTTTAAGCTCCTTTACTTGTCTTCATGATGACAAACAACTAATAAAATTTCTCAGTGTAAACAATAATAAATCTTACCAAAATTATTTCTGTCTTTTCTGTGCACTTTGAAATCATATTTCCTTGTCCATAGGATCACTGTTACGATCACATGAGCTCCACAGATCTAAGTGCTGCATGCCCAACACTCAGCATGTAAACTATGACAAGTATATGTTTAAATCATCCACTGTGTCAAAATTTTGAAGATGTGCAGTAACTCTAGCTGCAGTTTCTCCGGGTGGTTCAGAACCATGCTGAAAATGCATTTCAAATTTGCCTTTGATCTGTGGAGCTCATGTTTGTAAAATTACAGGCCCTGGCAGAAGAAAGCTGTTTGCCCCAGTGCTGCAGAGACCAAACGCTTGCAAATTGTCCATTAAATCTTTGTCATAAAACTTGAAAGAGCCAAGGTTTGTCATAGTTGCCAAATGCTGGCTGCTTACCTAGCTATGAGAGTAGCAAACAGAAGTTCACTTTCTTTTGTGACATTTGCATACTTCGGGGCTGAAAACTCAAAAGCAGAGGCTTAGGGTAATCACATCTTTCAGCAGACAAATCCTTTATAATGAAACCATAAGCACAACTTTTATCCTGTGTTTGCAATGTAGTAAATAGTTTGTATTAGAAGATCATTTGGCTTGGTTTGGTTTCTTGTTTCTCTTTGAAAAGTGTGGTTATTTTTATTAGCAACCAGAGCAGAAGATGACTTCATCTCATCCAGTTTTAAGGGTCTACAACATGGTGAGCTGAGCTAATTGTCAGATTTCCTATTATAGTCAATAGGAATTTGTTTTTGTAGATTATGTATTCTGTGGGATGAGAGTGAGATCCATCTGGCCAAACATACTGCCTGTTTCAGGGTGACATGAATCAGAGCCCAACCTCTAGCCAGAGGAAGAATTAGACTTACTAACTCTGCGCTACCTACAAAGTGAAGAGGTATTAATGCCAGGTGATGAGCTCAGATGTAGACAACACCCACATTAGAGTAGTCAAATTCTGCCTTAGATGTCTTCAGACTGGATCCTGTACTGGAAATAGATGTACTGCTTAGTTTTGCTCTGCCAAGGTGCGATTGACTGACTGTGTCATTTCATTACTCATCTGGGAAGTGAAGGACGTAAGAAATGACTTACAAAGCTAGTAGGCAAGTGGCTGTTCTGCAGCAAAGCTGAACAATTCTCCTGTTTTCTGTGGCTGGTGTATGAACTTCTGTTGTGCAAATATGCACATGGACAGAATATCTTAAAGGATGCCCAATGCTGGGTCTTTCAATTGTTGTAAATATACTCTATTTTACGTATTGGAACAAAACAAACAAACAAACAAAGAAAACAACAACAAGGAAGAAAAAAAAAACAAAAACAACCATGCCTATACTACTTTGCTCTAGACTTACTACTCCAAAAGCAAGTCTGACAATTCTATAATATTTAGGATTTCCTTTCCAAATTATATGCTAAATCTATTAATTACTGGTTTGCAGTTTGTCTTCTTTTGCCATCGTTGGTTTCTAGTTTAAATATTTTCCTCATTGTTTATCTCTTTGATGTATTTATAGGCAATTAGCCTATGTTCTGTTCCAGTATTTGCCTTGTTAGCCTAAACAAAGTAGAGCTCTTCTGAACTGTCTTCATAAACTTCCTTTCCCATTTCAATAGTCATCGCAGTATCCTTTTTTTTTCCACCAACCTATACCACATTAGTTCATATTTAGCAGAATTACAGAATGAGAGAATCATAGGTGTTGGAAGGGACCTCTGGAGATCATTGAGTCCAATGCTCCTGCTAACGCAGGTTCCATACAGAAGTTTACATAGGAAAACATCCAGGTAGGTTTTGAGTATCTCCAGAAAAGGACACTCCACACCTTCTGTGGGCAGACTGTTCCAGTGCTCTGTCACCCTCAGAGTAAAGAAGCTTTTCCTCATTTTGCATGTGATCAGTGTCTTACTGTAAACATCTGCTAGAGTTCTTCACCTCTGATGGGAGTATTTCTACTAATGCATCTTAGGTTACATTTGCTATGCTATTGTAAACTTGTAGGCACCTAGTCTATATTTAGCTCCTTTTCCATATCAGCTGTTTTGCAGGGGCAGCAATGACAGGAATTTTTGCCTCTACTCTACTCTCAGACTCTACAGTCTGAACACTTTCAGTTCAGTTTGTTCAATATCTCTGAGAAGGAACAAGAAAACATGGCCATGAGTGCAGTGGTCACATTTTCCCCACTCACATTATTAGAAGAGTGGAAATATAAACACTGGCATAGACACAACTACACCTGACCAAATTCCAGGAGGAATTCCAAAGGAGGTGAGAGTTGCACTGCAGTCAGCTCAAACATCAGGCAGGAATATACAGGTACCCTCTTAGCTTAAGAGTCAGTTTGCAGAAAGGCTTATGTGTCTCTCAGAAGGCTATTTTTTCAGAAGAGTTTCTCAGTTTTAGTTGGTATAAAAGAGGGGCAGATTATGAAGGCCCAATTTCCCTGCCAGCTATGGGCATAGAAGCAAGTTACAGTTTAGTCTTTGGTTGCATAAGGCAACATTTTCAAAATATTTGTTCACTGTGCTCTTGACTGGTTACACAAGGAACTCCAGCTCTTTCTTGCGTGCAAGCTCTACTTCCCTACTTCTCATGCAGCTCTTTGTATGATTGTTGCCTTTGTTTTGACGACCCTGATTGAAGTCCCCTTGTGAAAGTGTTCTGACAGCCCCAGTCAGTTTTGCACCCTTTTCATGACACCAATATGGTGAGCAGCAAAATGGCGTTAATTGCAAGGAGCACATCCTTCTTAAAACTTTCCCCATGCCTTAGGGCTACTACCGTTATCTCTGACCAATGGACATGTGGCATATCTTGTTTCCTCCTTATTTGGTCTAACCTGTTCTTCTCTCGTATCTTCAAGACATTTGTTGCCTTGGTTTCCCAGGGGCCAAGGGGCCCCTGTCTACCCTGGCGACTGCCACAGCCCATTCAGTTAACTACGTATGATAGAGATAGTTGGATTATGATAGTCTGAAAGGTGCATATTGATAACAGGATATATTTAGTAAAATGCAATGGGAATTGAATTCTTGCCCTTGTTCATTTGGCCAGCACTTACTCCAGGTAAAGACGGCTCCATGAAATAGATTGTAAAACTTTTAAATTGTTTAGGCTGGCCAGTGGGACTTGAGGAATAAATATGTATATATATTTTAATATAGCAGATTATCTAAACTGAAGCATTCAAAAATCATTAGTCCCTTTAGAAAGTGACTAAAGAGTTCTGGGATCCAGACTTTGGCATTGTACTGTCCTAGACCTTTGCAAACCTGTGCAAATCCCTCCTTTGGGTCAGAAGAGTCGTAAAAGGTCTAAGTCTTGTAAAATGATCAGAATTCCATTAACGTTCCAAATGCTTTCCTCCACCATTTAAATCCTTGCCATAATGACTAAAATCTTTATAGAAAATCAAAACCTGTTCTCTATCTTTCATCTTAATAATGAACATGGGATAGAGAAGGATTTCCCAAAGTGGCTTTTTAATTAATACACTTTGCCTCACACTAGCTACTGGGAATTCAGATATGCTTGCACGGGGGAGTTTAAAATTTAAATATTCCTAATAAGCTTTTTCTTACAATTAACACTAATTGAGGACTACAGACAAGAATGATTACTTTCCTACCGAAATAATTCCTCAATTGAACTACTATAAGAGTGCCTTTTGTTCTTTTGTGGCTTATAGACCTGATTTATATTCAGAACTGGTATATTGTGATTTTCCTATCAATCTTTTTAGCAGCCTAGCTTTTTGCTTTTTCTTTTTCTCAGTACACATTATAGTTTTGTTTGCTGTGAGACTCCCATATTAGATGGAACAAGACCAGAGGCCACAAAGAACACTGTTGAGCAGTGCCTGAGTGAACAGATTTTGCCTGTGAATTGCTCAAACATGAATTGCTCAGTGTATAAAGCTGAATGTAAACTGTCAGTGTTAGAGCAAATAAGATACAATAATGCCCCAAACACCGATAAAACAATAAACATGCTAGTTTAAATTCTAGCATGCCATGTTGTTAGATGTGTTTTGTCAAGCCAGAGGAGGAGTCCAGGGATTGTGACTTTGTATCTGAGTCTGTAATTCTTCAATTGGACAATAAACAACAAAAGAAAAGCTGTTGTTTTTTATTTCATCGGACACTCTATTGCTTTACCTTCTTGATCTGTAAACCATTGCTGCCACTGAGCCCAGCTGTCCTCTTATAACCATTGTTTCTCAGTTCATCATTCTGACCTCTTCCTTGTGCTGGCCCAAGTGCTGCTGTACTCAAGTAGCTGGGAAAGTGATCCTCAACACTCATCTGATCTGCTTATCTTTATGGTTCCCTATATGACTACATGAACTGTGCCATCACACACTGGGTGTCCACATTAAAATCAGAATGGGTAGCCAGCATCTTTCAGGAAAACAGAGCTGACGCTTCCACTGGTAGTTTGTATTAGTTTAAAGAGAAGATAAAATCAGGAATTTCTCCAGCTTGGTTTGTTGGACGTGTGACAAAATACAGAGGATCTTCTCTGTTGATAAGTCTGAGGACTTGCAAAAAGCCTGCAGGTTACTCATCTCTTAACTCTGATGTTACATATCCTTTCTGATCTCTTATTTTGTTTTTAAGTAAACAGCCCTTCCTTGCTAAAAAGCTTCATCTTTTTTTTTGATCCAGAAGCATGAGAAACAAAGAACTTAAAATACGGCCCTGTGTGTAGGATTGGGCTGTGCTGTCTCTAAAACATATATGAATCTTTACCAGGTCTATTATATAAATCCGATAGGACTAATTTACTTATTTATTTTTTAATGAGCTCAAATCCTTTCATGGTTTTGTAGCAGCCATTTTAAAAATAGAAAGGCCAAAACAAGGAAAGTAGACATTCCTGTTTCTTGCTTCTCAGTCTGGCTAAAATATGAAATGTTGGGAGTTCTTCCTTGTGCTTTCAAGAAATCCTGACATTTTACTCTGCCAGATTGATTAATATTTAGAGACTGTGCCAAAATAGCAGCAGCGGAAAGTGCTGTACTGTTAGAACAGCAGGAAGTTTTGAAGAAATAGGTTTCCCAAGCTGTGTTTCTGCCGGACATGTTCTCCAATCAACCTTTGCCCACTCCTGAGAGCACCATTGCTCAGAGCAGAAGGCAGAATCCAGAGTTCCAGAAGAGAGCGAGACCAAACCCCTGGTGTTCTGGGTTGCAGTTCAGGGTGTGGAGTCAGTGTCCTCTTGCTATCTGATAACAGCTTTCTTCTAACCAAGTATGCTTGTGGTGTCAGTAAAGCTGGGATTGTGAAGTCCAAGCTTTAGAGCTGAAGAAACACAAGGTTCTTTGAGTTCTTTACTTTCACAAGTAATTTCACATATTTGCTTATATTTTCTCCTGTGAAACCTAGAGGAGCCTTTTTTAATTTGCGAGGGTCAGGGCTCAAAATTCAGTAATTCCAGACTTAGGCATTGAGCATAGCCTTCTAGTCTCTACATTTCTATGCTGAACTTTAAAATGACATGATATACCCCCTTTTTCTGTATCACCTTTTCTTCAAAAGTCTCATTAGAGAGGCACTTGAAATTTTACAGACTGCAGTAGTTCCACTGTTTACTTATTGCTGTATATTGGCAACCTATATAACAGTTATATTTTGCAACCTATATGACAGTTTTCAAACGTCGGGCTGTTTGTTAGTTTTCACAGCTCTACTAGCAGGGTAGTTCTCTAAAAAAGATGAGTAGGAAAATCAGAGCACGGTCTACATAAGGCAGACATCGACTTTTGGTAAATCTCATGTACCATTTGTGTTTTATTTCCAACACACTGCCACACTTGAGCTTGTTGTTTTAGGACATGGTCTTGTTTTCTGAGGCATGGCACAAGCCAAAACTGAGAGATTACTGAGAAGCAAAACAATCCTATAAAGGTGATTTAACAAAGCCATTTGATGTGAGTTTGTGTGCAAAGTAGTTTATGCATTTCTGTACCCTAAGTGCTTGCTTAGAAAACTGACTTTTCTGGGTAGGCATGCAAAAATTGGTTGCATTTATGTATTGTACAAACCAGTAGACCACGAAGCAGGTAAAATATTCTAGTTTTCTAGAATCATCCAAATGTCTTACATGGCAGTTAAAATGAAAATTATACATATATATTCTTACTCTTGTGGATAGAACAAAGGTGGCAAATTCTGTCACAAGAATTTTTTTTTGTAACTGAGATTACATTTCAATTTATATTTTTGTGTGATTTTCATAATGTTCTTTTTTAATATTCAGAGGAAAATGTGTTAAATCATAGTAACTAATGGTGTAAAGTCATTTGGAAATGAACTTTCAGAATGCTTAGAATAAATATTGTTATATTTGTTTCCTTTTTTATTTATCACTGAATATACTCAGCTTCTTGCAGTTCTCTGTCTCAGAATGTGATCTCATGATTCTTCTATTCTTAGACAAAAACCTACCTACGGATTATGCAGTGTCATCACTTAACTCCTTATGCTATGTGACTAAATTTACACATTTTTAATTCTATTGGGTAATATGTATTCACAGACTTGATTGTAAAAGTTGTTCTTAAAACAAAATATTTTTGCATATCAATTTGGCAAAGAAAGAAAAACTTAAAAGCAATAGTCTAAAAGTACATTTAGTTACATCTAACCCAAATGCGGTTTCACTGCATTTGCTCTCTTTGCATTATACAGAAAAAGGCTAAAGTTCTTTACTATGAGAGTGGGGAGGTGCTGGAACAGGCTGCCCAGAGAGGCTGTGGATGCCCTGTCCATGGAGATGTTCAAGGGCAGATTGAATGAGGCCCTGGGCAGCCTGGTCTTGTATTAAATGGGGAGGTTGGTGGCCCTGCCTGTGGCTGGGGGGTTGGAGATTCATGATCCTTGAGGTCCCTTCCAACCCGAGCCGTTCTGTGATTCTGTGAATTCTCCAGACAATCTCTAGTTGGAGCTGACCTCCTTGTGATTGTCTCTCATAACACTTCCTTTAAAGATCACAACTTTACTCCATATACATCTTTGCCTTTTCTCCCTTTACTTGCTCTTATGAGAAGCATTTGGTATATCCCTATGGTGAGAATTCATTCTGTGTCACAATTACGTGAGGTTTTTTGGTTTTATTTTGTTTTGTTTTGTTTTCTGAATGCCAGATATTCACATGTCCCATGTAGTATCAGTGATTACACCTACTTATGGTGCAGGGTGAAAATTGGCTCTTCAGCATTTCTAAAAGCCAATCTAACAAGGTATTTAAATAGAAAGCCTTTTAGGCATAGTCAGTATACTGAAATCTAAAAAAAAAAAAAAAAAAAAAAGGAAAGAAAAAAGAAATATCTTACTGAAAATGCAGTGACCTTTGGCGTGAGCTGAACTGACTTTCTCTGTCCATGCCAACTTTGCCATGTAGTCAGACCCTTGGATAAAAAATTGATTTCAGTATTTACTTCAATCCTGGTACTTGCAGATTCATATAACTACTTAGAACATTTGGCACAGTCTAGACTGTAAAATATTATTCATGAAGATGAAAGTTGCTCATGAGTAACTTTAGTCATTACTATAGGCTCTAACATAAAAGAAAAACATATAATGTGCTTTATTTTTAAACTTAGATTTACAGTACAGTGTATTCTTTTTTACAACTTTATAAGAAGTCACCAACTATACAGAAGCTACAGCAAGAAACACTGAATAATTAGTCAATGTTTTCAGTTTGGGTGATAGTCCCACAGTATTGCTGGTGTCATACTGGCTTAATTCAACAACTTTTCTGTGGCATATTTCATTTTTAATAAAAAAAAAATCAATAACTGAGAGGACTCATGCCAACAGAAAATAATTTTTGTAATGTATTCCTAAATACTTTTTGTCATTTGATGAAACTGTAGGATTTGGAATTGCAAAAATCTTTATTTGATTCACTGGCGAGTATCTGATTACACACAGCTCAATGTTTCAGGCTGTCTGGATGAATAAGAAATTTCTTACTGATTTAAAAGAGCTACAAATAATAGTCTTGAAACAGAAATCCACTGAGGATTTCTATTTTTGTTCTATACTGTGAAACACACTGAACTCATAACCTGAAGTAAGCTGATCTTTGCTCTAAACTATTCAGCCTAAGAAAAGTATTTGGGTGTAGAAGCTATTAGTTACAACAATAGCCTGCAGCTAAGGACATTTTTTGGTCTCAAACTATCACTGAAGCTGGCAGCATAAGACTTGGAAAGGGGAAGTAAAATTACACAGAATGTCACATGCAGAACTATGAGTTGTGAGATTGTTTTCCATGACACCCCCTCTGTGTCCTGGCATCACAGTCATCTTACTGTTTGCATAGAAAAAGCTGGATACTCGTAAAATAAATGGAAGTGAGTTTGACATTCGTTTAATGCTAGGAACTGAAGAAGATTTTGAGAAAACAACCTTACACATGGATTATCACGCTTTCAGTGATTGAAGTATGGTCTGTTTGGTTGTTTTTGTTTTTATTCTTAAATCATTTTCATGTAATTTTTTGGGAAATGTGTTGATTTTAAACAAGATTCAATTATACTTACCGAAAAGATAATATATAAAGTATGGATAAGGTAAAATGGGCAGGACAAAATTCCTCTAATGTGTACTTTTTATTTTGTGTATACGTCCACATCTCTTACATCTTTTTAGTCTATTACCCACGAACACATTTTAAGTGCTCTGCTTAGTAGCTTTTTGTGTTCATTAAGGAAGGCCATTTCCATCTCAGATGTATCAGGTGGTGCCAAGTATTGTTATCAGAAATTCAAACGTCAGGTGTAGGCAGTAATAAGAGAAAAAATGGGTGTTTTGCTGGCAGGCACTTTCCCCCTCCTTATTGACGTGTGCCTTTCATTTTTCTTTAAAAACTAGACTTTTGGAGAATGGATTCTTTGAAAGTTCTGATCAAAGTTAAAAAGGCATAACAAAAAAAAAAAACTGAGCTTCAATCCTAAATTTGCATTTTTGAATGTGATTTTTGTCTGCTGCTAAGACAGCCCAAATCTTTGACAGCTCTAGGATGCCAACTTGCTACAGTTCCTGACAAATTCACTATGCAGTATCCTCTTTCCTGCAGCTCCAGCTGCCTCCCTCTGGTTCCCAGGACCATTTCACTTGCGTGAAGTGCCAGTGTGAAATTACACCTCAGAGTACCCAACTCCTTGTGTCTGTCCAGTGTCAGACGTAAAAGAGCTGCATGTGGTTGGGATGTGTGGAGGCTGTCCAACCAGGCTTTGGGAGCTAGGGCTATTGCACTTCAGATAATTGTGTCACTAATTGCTTTTTAAAGTGCATGCGGTACATTCAGACACACTTGGAATTTTGCTTAGGGCATGGTGGATTAGTCATTGTGGAACGAGTTCTGTTGGTGTTCTTACAAGTCAGCAGTCTGCACACCTGCCGAATTTTTCCTTTAGCTCATACTTAAGTGTAGGTATGTCCTTACCTAGTTGTCAGTCTTACAGTATCAAGGCATCTCAAAATTTGGTGCCTTGTACCGAACAAACAAGTCCAGGGCACAGTCTGGACAACTCCTGCACTAGCATTTCCATGTCAGAGCTATAGTGTCCTGTGGGTGAATAGATTTCCCTACATTCAGACCCCAAATGTGTTCTAGTGATAGTCCAGAAAAACACTTTCCAATAACTTGATCCTTGGACCTTGGATTTGAACTACTACTTTAGCTTTTCCCAATCCTAGGTTTCTATGTACGTCCTCCATAAAAATCTTAAAAGCCATTTCCATCTGCTGTGTTTAACCATCCATTATCTTAATCAGTCATCTCTTGTGTATTTTATGCTATACTTGAGTGTGTAGCGTTCATTTAGTGTGCTTGCTGTATAAACATCTGTTATTGCTAACAAAATTATTGTTTTTTTTACTGTAAACATAAAGAATTGGACCAAAAGCTGTCACTACATACTTTGAGGTAATTGGCTGTTTATTGTTGCTGCTATCTGATGTACAATTACTGTATATTATTTTTGTACATAAAACATTTCTCAGTTCTATATACAGGCTAAGATCCCTGACATGTACCTATATGGATGCTATAATGATAGATGGGTATCTATGAGGATATTGATCCTCTATATATGTATCAGCAGGCATTCTACTTTGTGCAGGAATTCGCAGGAGCTCTGTGTTGTTCTTATTTGCAATATGAATTCAGGCGTCTGCACATAACTCTTGAAATGACATATGCACACCCTGCAATGCAAATTCTCCTCTTTTTTCATTAATAAAAAGAATGTATCTCTTTCCAGATTCCATCACAACCCTTTTTGTGTGCGTGTGTGTTTGCAGCTTTAGAACTCCAACTAATCTCAGTCTGCAGAAACAAGAAGTTAAGAGAAAACACTGTTCAGTTATGAAACTTCCATGTTACTCTTAAAGATCAGTAATGAAGTAAGAAAACAGCAGAGAGACTGAACATATATGCTGCTGTGGTACAGATGACTCATCCTAATCTTGGTGTCAGCAATTCCTTGGGAAGTGATACTGACAAAACTAGGCTTTCTGGAGGTGTAGGAAACCACACAAGATGCTCTGATCGTAGGACATGGCAAGGAAATAGTTTTGCTTCATTTTCAGAAAGACAGGTACTTCATTCTCCACTAATTTTTAATGACACTTCTTTTAAACAGACTGCAAAAAGCAGGAACATTTCTCCTCTCCTCTCCTCTCCTCTCCTCTCCTCTCCTCCCCATGTGGTTTCCTTTAGAGAGAAATTGCACTTGCTGTTCTGAAAAGCCTCTCTTCTGGATGATAATAAAATTAGATGTACTGAAGACACCATTTGACCTCAGCAAATATGGATTAGGAGTTCAAAAAATCACCATGTCTCTGGCTGAGGAATTAGTACACAAGACTTTCCATTTTATTCCTCCCACTAAAAAAAAAAATGGTGAAGGTGAAGTAGAGAGGTGGCATCACTCAGTTTCATGGGTCTGTTAGTCACCAGGCTGAGTATGTCCTAAGAATAAGACTTGGAGGCATGTAGATGTCTGTTGCTGATACATACCCTTACATTAATTTAATTACTTACCATATATTAAACAAACTCATGCAGTGATTTTTTTTTTCCCCTTTATGGAGATAACACAATGTTTCTATTCAGCTGAGCATTTTATGAGAAAGTCTGATAGACTCAGATTAACATGAAAAAAGGAACACAGTATATAACTGTTAGTTGTAACTGCTAGTTACAAATACTAATCAATAATAATAATTATCATTTAATATACTGAAGTACAATAATACGATACCAAGTTGGTTATTAATTGTAACAAGAATCATCATAGAATGGCTTGGTGTGGAAGGGACCTTAAGGATCACCCAGTTCCAACCTTCTGCCACAGGCAGGGCTGCCACCCACCAGCTCAGGCTGCCCAGAGCCCCATCCTGGCCTTGAGCTCCTCTAAGGTTGGGACATCCAGCTTCTCTGGACAGCCTGTGCCAGTGCCTCACCACTCTCTGAGTAAAGAGTTTCCTCCTAAAACCTAATCTAATTTCCCCTCTTTTACTTTAAAGCCATTCTGCCTTGTCATATCTCTACCAGAACATGCAAAAAGTTGTTTTCCATCCTGGTTATAAGCTTCCTTCTAGTACTGGAAGGAAACATAATAATTATTATTCATATGCCTAAGTATGATAATACAATAATCATTTTATTCCCTCTTCATGATCCCTCAAATAACTTCTCAAAGCTTTATGCCAAATAAATATGGAAGGAATAAAATAATAAAGGTTTTGACTGAAGGTTTCTTTTTCATGTACTTTTGTTTCCAGTTTATTGCTTGTTCTTCTAACTCTAAGAACAATGTGCTGTTCTGAGATGCTGTCATATGGCTGCAAACAATACTGATACTGCATTTATATGCTCGTAGAAAGAACTGAATTCTGAAATATAGCTTTGCAGCATTCTGCTAAACAGGTATATTTTGCATAAAGGGAGCACCACTCCATTGTTTGACACATACAGCCTCCCCTCACCTGAAGCAGCAATTGTACAGTAAATGCTCCCTAGGGGTATACATCTATACAGAGATCTGAATCGTACTAAAATATGAAGCTGATTTACAGCATGGGCTTGATGCAGAAATTACAGAGTACGGTTGATCCTTCCTTTTAACTCTGTAAGCATAACATTTGCTCCAGGACTATTACTTTGGAATTGCATCATATGAAGAGAAAACTGAATTTGCTCCAGCAGTCTTGCATCTACTCAAGGCCAATATATTGTAAAGGGATAGAGCCAAGGAAAAATTCCCACTTGTAATTCTCCTTTTTTTGTAAAATGGACACTCAATATCAATGTCCAAATTCATCAGTTTCTCTATCAATAGTAGTATGTTGACACAAACCTTTCCTTTAAACACAGTCTGCTTTATAAGCTCTGTTGCTTTTTGCTGTTTCTTTGAACTCTGTACTCTTATGGGAGAACGGATCTTTATTTAGAAGAAAGTCTTGGCAAAGTATTTGTTCAGAATACTATGAAAGCAACTCCCTGGCTCAGGAAAGGACTGACACCAGTGGTTTTGTAGACTTTTTCCCTCTGTCTTAAAAAAAAATTCCAACATTGTATTCCTCTAGTTGTATGTTTGTCTTGATAGAAGATTTTTTGGGGTTTAGTATGAACTAGGAACACCATACATGAAAAAGCATGTTTATTTTAAAAAAGATAACCTGGGATAGGGAAGTTGTTAACTAAAAGTTTCAAAAGCAGCTGTCCTTCGGTGACCTCTCCTAAAATCATCCTGGAATACTAATGCCAGCATGAAATCTGCTTCTAGATGACTCTGGGGTTGGTTGGATAGTTATACTTCATGAGTTTCTGTTATTGCAATTGTTGGAGGGCAAATTATATTTATGCTTCTGGTCAGTAGTGCTTTATAATCTCTCCTTTTGAGAGCTGAAGAGTTAATAAATGTTTGGCTCTGTTTACAGGGAGGACACAGCTATGGCAATTTTCTGTCCTCTGACAATGCCCAGAGTAACTATGGACTTTGTGCACAAAAGTAGTGTCTATAGAAGTCGTGCTGAGGGCTGAGCTCCTTGAGCTCACAGGGAGCAGCATAGGGGATGCTTCAGGCCTGCTTGTCCGGGATGTATATCTCTCCCTTTGGTTTGGGGCTGAGTTCTCTTCTTTGACTTAACTGTATTAAGCATGGAAATCCCTTTCAGTACTTTCCTCTGAAGATGAGATCATCCACATGGCTCTTTTTACTTTCAACTTGAAGAAAACTACCACTGTAGTTTTGGACCCATTGTCGAGTAATCCAGTGGTTAGGGCACTCGCCTGGGAGAAGGCAAGGCCTTTCAGTTCTTTGTTTTGCAGTGGGGAAATCTTCAAAAGGAGGACTTGGGTGTACCAGAATATTTTCTTGCCTAGAAAGCAGACGATGGAGATTCAAAGCCTCTTCAAAGTAGAGGATTTATTCTGAACCTTTGATGTCACCTTTGGGGTCAAAGCTTTAATCTGCAGACTGTTGGGGAAAGGAACTGGGAAAAGTGTTATTACTACAACCTTTGATAAAATGATTTCCTGTGAAGACCAGTGTTACTGACGACTGGACTAACACATGCTCTACTGTCACGATTATCTGGTCCCTCCTTCTTCAAAGAGCAAAATGCTGCTGGGCTTTCAGCAGGAAAGGAGAAGAGATCTTACCTTCAGTAGCAAAGGGACTCAGTGTCTTTCGTCTGAGGCCTTATTTAAGATTCTGAGTTTTGACTATTGGCTTTAAAAGGTTTTTGTTTTGTTTGTTTTTGTCTGTTTGCTTGTTTTCTTTCTTTTTGATGGATGGTTGTTTAAAGGAGAAGGAACCCAACTTCCTGGTTTTAGGAAGTCAGTTCGTGTCTTACTAGGTTCATACTCACAGTCATGAAATGAGCTTTGTCAAAGATAATATCTGGGGAGAATCCTTCACAGAATCACAGAATGGCTTGGGTTGAAAGGGACTCCAAGGATCATCAAGCCCCAATCCCCATGCCACAGGCAGGGCCACCAACCTCTGGATCTGGTACTTGACCAGCTTGACCAGGGCCCCATCCAGCCAGGTCTTGAACCTCCAACATTTGTTTCAGGCTTCTGTTAAGAATGAGGGAGGATATCAGATCATAGCTAAAAGACAAGGACTAAGAGGAAGAGTTAACTTTTATTTTTCCATGTGCAAGCTTCAAGGCATATGCTACACCTTCAATTCATGTAGAGTGCATTTGTACTTCCTAGTGGTGCAGTCTGACAGACTGTTACACAGAAATCACAGATTTCAAAGCCTAAGCTGTCAAACTACAATACAAAAGCTTTTAAGACGAAATTACATACTTTCCTTTAATTTACCTGCAATATCTTTGTCACAATGTACGTGCTAGTTTGCCATTACATCTCCATAATAGACAAGTGATCAAACATACACCTTTGAATTAAGCTGTTTATTTATTTGAATGAAGACAGAAATAACCTCAGTCTGCCTGTACTAGTTAAGTGTTAATGAATTCTGCCTTTCCTATTGCTGAAATTGAAAAAATAATGATTGAATTGCCATGTGATTGTAGATGTACGAGAAAGCCTTTTTTTTTGTAACTAAAGTGGAACAAACTGGCCAGTATTTGAAGTGTTAAATCAATGTCTCAAACTCTAAGTCAATGCATTTAAAATCTTCAGAAAGTGGCAAAATAGACTTGACAAAGTTACCCTATAGTATATTCAAGAAGGGAAACTGCAGTTTCCCCTCCTCTTATTTAGAGACTTAAGTGAGCAGGAGATCTCTGAGCCCAACAGAAATCTTTTAAAATAAGGGACGTATGAAACTGGAATACAGATTTCCACATGACTTGAACTGTAAAAAAAGAAGAGAGACTAGAACCTAGAGATATTTCAATAGTTCAAGGACTTCTGGGCCTTAAGGAAAATGAAAGAAATAGTGAAGTAATTATAGAGCTGCTTTTGTAATTCTTCATCAAGGAAGATGATGGGACTGGATCTGCAGTTTTCAGGGAAAGATGAAGTGTTCAGATATGAAATGTTGAAAGAGAGATGCACTAACTTAAAAAACAAACAAGCAAACAAAAAGCAGAACAAAAAGAAACAAAAAGAACAACAACAACAAAAAAAAACAACCGAAAACCAGAAAAGCAAAATAGAACATTTTATCACAAATTGCTAAACTGCTCTGGAAACATCAACAGGAGCATTGCAGCCTACCAGATAACATATACTGTATAAGTAAGGGTTTCAAGGGTACTTGTATCTAAGTCCTCAGATTAAATCAAACTAAAGAATGAATCCTAGCTTGGGGTAAGATCATTCTTGTTAGAAGTCCCCTTTCAGTTTTTTCTTAACATGGAAATGGTTGTGGCCAATGTGTCATAACAAAAGCAAACTCACGTGGTGAGTACAGAACAAAAGTTACAAATGAAATGCAGTATGTGTAGTAGGGCTGGTAGTCACTGGTGCATGATTTTAAAAGGGAAAAGAATAGCAGAAAAAGTGGCAGAAAATCAATCCTGTTGAGAAAAAACTTTTAATAAATTCAGTGGGATCAAACTGGATAGAGATATATAGATGTTGCCATGACAAAAATAGAAGTAACAACGAAAGAAGTTACTGAAAATAGAAGCCAGTTTACAGCACAACAAACCATTTTGATGTCTCATGTTTGTTACAGTGTTCTAAATAAACCACAGCAAGTACAGTGAAAAACATGATTCTGGAGATTCTGGGAACAGCAGAGAGAAATGGCAATGTATGGTAGATAACCAGAGAAAGAAAAGATTAATGTTATACTAATACGTACAAAATGTGTTTTGGTAAAAACAGACTGGATTATATGCAGCTATAGTGAAAGCGAAATACTGTGTTCAGTCCCAAATACCACCACTGATCTAATTAGTTATGATAGTTTTGTGTTACATTAGCTTTGCAGCTCCATACAAGTCTGAAAATAGAAAAGAATATGGTGTAAATGGGAAGGAAATATGTTTCAAGATGACATACATCTTCCTCTTCCTTCCGCCATGGAAATGCAAAGAAATTTAATGTGAAATATACTACTGTTGTCACGACCCTTTCCATTTTGAAGTACCTACCCATTACCACTGAAGGTTTAAAAGCAGAGCCTTGTAGCTGCCTGTAGCTACCCATTACAGCTGGAGGCACGTAGCTGGCAGTGGTAGTTATGTGCAACAAGGGTGCTGCAGTGAGCAGGCCCCAGATGCCTCTTACCAAGGATATCAATGTGCTTTTTTTTTGCCCCTTGCGTGACTGCTCAGATGAGTGCCCTTTTTGGGTTCTGCTTCGATTATATCTTCCAAGACTTTTTTAAAATCATTTTTTATTTTTTATTTTTTCCCAACCCAGTATGTTGTTATGTACTGAGTAGTGTTTTCTGTGTGCTTATCAACAGCAACTGCATTGTAAATCATTTAGTGTCCAATTCTGCAAAGACCTTAAAAGTTATTTTTGCAGAACATACCAAGCATAGATGGATGTGGCTCAGAGTAGCCTGGTCTAGTGGTTGGCAACCCTCTCCACAACAGGGGGGGTTGAAACTAGATGATCTTTAAGGTGCTTTTCAACCCAGGCCATTCTATGATTCCGTGATTCTATAGGTTACTTATTATTTTTGTATTGGTAGTGTGCTAAAATTCAAAGTAGTTACTTGCTTCTTTCCTAGCCAGCAGTTAGATGCTCAGTTCTTCTCATTCACTCGTGCTCAGCATTCCTGTCAAAACTGCTTTAGCAAATGGGAATATCTACTGCATAGTCTTAATTCTGGGAGATAGAAGTTGTAACTTTTAAATATTTTCTGAATGCACAACCCGTGGGTAGCAATCACTGAAGTATTTTAGAGAAACAGAAAAATGCTTTAAAGAAAAGAGCCTGAATATTTCATGGGGGGCAGCAGGGATGGATGGACATGAGTTTGTGAGCTTCTGGGAAGACAGTGACTAGTCTCATGGGTGGCTGAGATGAAAGCAGGTCTCCTGCGATCAAACATTGACAGAAATATTATGCTGAGATGCTTTTGTTCAAGATTCGCATCAACATAAATGATAGTAAGATCTCTGTGATGGATTAAATTAATCACTTCATCTTTTGAAATCACAATATCTTTACAGAAATATAGTCCATGCAGGATGGGGCTTTGAGCAACCTAGTTTAGAGGGAGGCATCCCTGGCTATAGCAGGGGGTTGGAACTGGATGATCTTAAAGGTCCCTTCCAACCCAAACCATTCCTTGATTCTATGATTCTATGAGACAGCTAATACAAACAGCTGACAATTATGTCGGATATTTTATGCTCAAAATTCAGTAGAAGAACACTGGGAAGTTGTTTTTCTTTTACTTTTACTGGCCAGTTACTAGTACAAAACACTGAAGAAAGGCACGTCTACATATATTTTCCAGTCCTTGAGTATTCTCGTATATAAATCATGAAAGAACATAGCTATCATCTGGGAGATTTATCATTTTCACCTTTCAAAAAAAAAAAACACCAAGAAATGTTTGGGGCAGAATGTGTTCCCAAAAAGAAGGATCAGGATCCACAATTGATAAGGTAACATGTGGCTACACACATGTATATACACACATAACACTACTGTAGAAAGCTGTGGCATGTGGCTGAACTGTGTTTGGGACAGCTAAACAGCAATTGCTACTCTTTGAGCAACAGAAGCATAACATTGTGCCATGGTTGGGACTAAAATTATATGAGAACATAAATAGCTGTTGTTAAGAACCACATTGCAAAGTTTGGGAGTTCCTGAGTCTGATAGATAGCCATAGATGGCCTACTTCAAAGGAAATGTAACTTCCCTTTGTGGCTTTGTCTCATACAGGTCTGTTTTGTAAAACTAAGACTTATTGGCCCAAACACTTGATTTTGAAGAAGGAACATATGATAGAAAATGCAATGAGAAATTTGTCAAAATGAAATTTCTGATGCTAACATTACCTACCATGTGGGCCACTGCAGCACAATTCCTTTTTCAGACATCAGGGGAAGAGTTAGCAACTGGATTTATTCACCAGAGTTGTGGCAATGCTGATTACGTGTTGTTATCAGCAGATGTAATGTGGTTGAGATGCATGGACAATTCTGCCATCGCCAAGTTTTAGTTTGGCAAGTACTGCCTTTAGGAAGACAAGTATTTTAGATTGTGGACTTTCTCAAAGCTTCCAACACCTACTTCCCAGAAACTTCTCTATTGTTGCTGTCAGGACTTCTTTCAATTTCAAGCCTATTTGATACACTCAGATTCTTAATTTTTAATGTTAAAGGTCACCAGGAGGGTACAAAATTTTGACGGTGCTTTCAGATCGGTGAGTCTAGAGTGAAAGTCTGGGTGCTGTCCTTCTAGCAGTCAGATGCTGCATAAAGACAGGAGAATACTGCACTTCTGGTTTCTGATCATCAGCTGGAATCAGCTGCAGGACCTGCTGTACAGTCCCAGGTTTATTTCCAGCACTTATGGAAATTTTCTTTGTGGGGCAGGGATGCAGATCTTACCAAGCTCTGAAAAATGATGGGTGTTTTAAGAGATTAAGGATGAAAGTCAAGCCTATAAATTAAACATGTAGAAGATGCACTTCCATTACTTTGTTCTCATAATTAAAAAAAAAACACAAAGGTTCTCAACTCCTTCCCAGGTCCAGCATGGCTGTTTGGATTTCTTTCTGTCAGCATAAGTTCTAATCCTGCTATTTAAAATACTACCCAATGCCACCAGGAGGTGTCCGTGTGCTATTTACTGGTTATTTTCTGGAGCACTTCGATTATTCTGCTGGGGAGGAGGTTCTGTAATAACAGAACAGTGGTAGAAGTTTATAGAATCTTCATTATTATGTAGTGTTGGTGTTTCACTACTGAACAAATGAGAATGTCATAGCTGTGTTTGGAGAGTGCGCTGAATTCTTTCCCTGGATGAGAATAATTATAGATGAAAAATGCCTAGTAAGTCATCCATCTTTTCTCCCTTACAGCATGCACTATTCTCTGAAATTTACTGTGTAATGCATTGAGGATATCATTCTGTTGCTAGGGAAATGATGACTGTAATTAGATGTTACACAGTCCGCGTTTCGACTGCACTGCAGGATCAAAGATGAGGCTGTAGAATTGAAGATCTTTCCAGGAAACATGTTAAGTTGCTTCTTATCTGCATTCATGTGTAACTTCCAAGTTAGAAGTAAAAAGACGACTGCATACTACGCAAAGCCAAATATCACAATATTGTTATCTTGCACCCCCCACTCCCCATTTGGTCTGTGATATTTAACTGAAGCATTTCTTGTGTATTTTCAGTGTAAATATAGGGATAAAATATGGAGAGATCCATGATGACTGGTAGAACTTTACAAATAACTACAAGACTTCTTATACAGCACACTTACCTAAAGCAATGCTGACATTTATTACCATTTAGGCATTCTCAAGCATACATCAGAGTGAATAGTAAATCTATTTTCATCTGAGCATGAGTTAGGTAAAAAACAATTAGTTGACAAAATATGATCAGCCATGCATGGTGACACACTGTTGCCAGAGGTTCAAATCTATTTGATAGGGTACTTTGAAAATAGGGTCTAGCCACGACTTAACATATCACTGAATATATGGCTCCCCAAATAAAGCAGCAACCCCTGCAGCTCCCCACCAACTCCTCCTTTCCTGAGTTTATTTATATTCTAGGTCTTTCCTATGTGCCTGTAACAGTGACACCTTCCACCAAAACTAATCATGGCTCATCCAGGAATGGATTCCCACCAGAAATAGAAATTCCAGGTAGTTTTTGAGTAGTTCCCAGCCTTAGTGCTGTTTGATTGATAAAGAGAATTATTAATGCAGCAGATAGGACAATGAAGCTGGTGAGGGGTCTGGAGCACGTCTTATGAGGAGTGGATGAGGGAACTGGGACTGTTCAGTCTGGAGAAGGGGAGGCTCAGGGGAGATCTTATCACTCTCTGCAACATTCTGAATGAAGGTTGTGAGATGGGGGTTGGTCTCTTCTCCCAAGGAAAAGTGATAGGATGAAAGGTAATGGCCTTAAGTTGCGTGAGGGGAGATTGGTTTCCTTTTCAAAAAGAGTGGTAATACACTGGAACAGGCTGCCCAGGGAGGTGATGGAGTCACTGTCCCCAGAGGTGTTCAAGAAATGTAAGGATGCGATACTTTAGGACGTGGTTTAGTAGTCAATATTGGTGGTAGGTGGACAGTTCTCCAGGTCTGGAGCAACCACTACAAGAAAGACAGAGAGCTATTGGAGAGGGTCTAGAGACTCACAAAGATGATCAGAGGGTTGGAGCACCTCCCCTACAAAGACAGGCTGAGGGAGCTGGGCTTGTTCAGCCTGGAGAAGAGAAGGCTGCGGGCCTCATTGCAGCCTTTCAGTACTTAAAGGAGCCTACAAACAGGAGGGGAGTCGACTCTGTAAGGGTAGATAAAGCAGAACAAGGGGAAATGGTTTTAAGCTGAGGGAGGGAAGATTTAGGTTGGATGTCAGGGGGAAGTTCTTTACTATGAGTGAAGTGCTGGAGCAGGCTGCCCAGAGAGGTTGTGGATGCACCACCCTGGAGGTGTTCAAGGCCAGGTTGGATGGGGCCCTGGGCAGCCTGGTCTAATATTAAATGTGGAAGTTGGTGGCCCTGCATGTGTGGGGGGTTTGGAGATTCATGATCGTTGAGATCCTTTTCAATCTGGACCATTCTATGATTCTGTGACAGTTGGACTAGATGATCTAGAGGTCTTTTCCAACCTCAATGATTCTACAATTCTAAACTGTTAGCTTTCACATTCTGTGTTCTTAAATCAATAGAGAGCTAAATGACAAACATGACAATAATGTAGACAGCAGAAATTACTTTACAGGCAAGTGAGTTATTGAAGTAGCAGATTTAGCAAAATTCCAATGAAAGCAAGTGATACCGCCCATCCCATGACTCAAGATATAGTTAATCACAGAATCATAGAACCTTTTGAGTTGCGAGGGACATCTAATGGTTATCTAGTCCAACTCTTCCGCAGTAAACAGAGACGTTCACAGCTAGATCAGGTGCTCAGGGCCTCATCCAGCCAGACCTTGGATGTCTCCAGGGATGAGGCATCCACCACCTCTCTGTGCAACGTGTTTCAGTGCCTCACCATCCTCACTGTAAAATACTAAAATACTTTTTCCTTCTATCCAATCTTAATCTCCTCTCTTCTCATTTGATGCTTGTCATTTGACATTCCAAGTGATAGCAGAACTTTGCTGAGACAGATGCATGGCTCTGCTGATGCAAAGAAATCAGCATCATAGTGTGTGCACAATTACATCTATGCTGTTCTTAGTAAACAAAAAAAAGTGACATATGAGTGGTACTGTATCAGTAATGAAGCAGACCCGTCACCATGCTACACAGCAAAAATCTGCCTTTCCCTTTGCTGCCTTGGAAGCCACTATTTATCTGCTTATACTTAAAAATCATTACTGGTTGTGTTTATAATGTCCATGTTTAGTCAACAGAATGAGATTTAATTTACATGCTAATGCAGCTTCACAGATGTAGAACAGATCAGCTTACCTGCAAACCTGCATTATTCAAGTCACACTAGTGCTGATGGAATGACAAGTAGCTTTAATCCCAACACCGGTTTGCAGAGCTGCTCAAGATCTGACCTCCCAGCCAATATCTCACTTCCATCTCTCAGATTATATGCCACTATTTCCTATAAATTACAGCTGATTTTTTTTTTTTAATTTCCTCTTTTTTTCTTTTTTTTTCCCCTCTTTCCTAACAAATTGTGATTGATTTTTCAAGATGAAATTTTTTCTTTCTCACAGAAGTAGAATTAAGCATTACCTGTTTAACCATGCATTCAATAGTTTTATTATTTAACAGATACAAAATACTGTCATCATCTGCCTGCCAGTTAAAGAACGTAGAGGGAATTTTTGTACTCATTTGCACCTCAGACATTTTGGGAGCACTCAAGTTTCTGCCTTGGTCAGGTCTGTGTCAGGCTAGTAACTGTTAGACAACACTCATGGAGAATTTCTTAATGGCCAATAGGATTGAGCATGTATTCTGATGCCAGTCTGCATCAGTGCATTTACTTAAGGACTTGTAAGCTAGACATTACCAGTATCAGTCTTTTTACTTTACATCAGCTTACAAGCATAATGCCTGAAAACACCAAGTGATCATTTGTATATATACGTCGTGAGTTGACACATCTTTCCTGCCTCTATCTGAAAAACTAAGCAGATCCAACCCATAATGAAAGTGTCAGCGTAAGAGGGTACAGCATGGTGCTCTGCTAATTTCAGAAGCCCAAGATGCTGCTTAATTGCAGCACTTATTAAGCATTTATGCTTAGCTTTACTCTCTGCTTTTAAGAGTTCACTCTTGTTAACTAGACTTCTTAGTCTAGTTCCATATACTTAGGAATTGATTCAGTACCCTATTAACCTATTTGACCAGATCACTGCATTTGATTATTATTTATTCTCTGCAAGATATTAACAATATGTAACATAAATGACATGCACCAAACATCCACATTAAACACTCCTGTTCTTAGGCATTCTCTGGCATTCCATATAGTATTTTTAATCACGACAAGAAAGCAAGAAAGGTCAGCCCACGAGGCTGCAGAGAACAGTGAGAAGGTTCCTGCTACTACCTTGATTTCTACAATTTTCCTAGCTGTTAATAGTTTCTGCCTTTCAGAGGCCACCATATATTATCTCATTCTCTTTCATTAGAACCTGATGATTTTCATTCGTCTCAGTGGTGTGAGCTACAGATTTATGTAATCTTCTGGAGCACTGTTGAATATCTGGAGTTGTTTCTGATGTCAAAGTATCACCCCAAGTTGAGTAATTTCTTCCTTTTAGCTGGAGATCAGCACATACTGACTGCCTGTCTTATGATGAAGGAAGCTATTTTCTGCTTCTTCACATGCCTTACTTTTAAGAAGTAATATCCTCCTAATATTGTTGGCCTTCTTGACTTCACATTTCCTTTTTGGCTCTTTTGCTTCTATCTTATGTTAGGAACTTTGTGCTTTGATCAAGAAGATGAAGAGAAACACTCTACTACAAGACTCTAAGTTAAATATACAGAAAATCCAATACAGTACTCTGTGTCCATTGACTTCTAGGATATTGTTTTACTTGAGGGAAGCAAAGAATAGAAAAATATCCAAATGCAACAAACAGAACAAAGACACAGGTCAGGGCACAGACACACAGCAGTTTAGCATGAGACTACTGCTGAGGCAAGACAAACTTAGACAAAGTTCAACTTGTATTACTGTGCTCAGTTTCAGCAGCAGCTCTCAGTCTTTGCTTTGTGAAAACATCACAGATGTTTCTGAAACATTGCATATAAACATAAAGCACACCTGGAAATCTTCACTGTTTTGCTGAGGAAGCCATACATGCAGTGACTTTCCAGCTTAACCACTTCAGTTGTCACTTCCTTCTTTGAGACACCAGAAAATTCCATCAGCTATGCGTATGAAACCTAACTCGCCAGGACCTGCCACTCATACCAACTTACGCTTTTTCCCACGCACACACTAACACTGCGGCGGGGGCACCAACATGACAAAAGTTATGAAAACAATTAAGCAATTGTTTTCATGGTAAACTTTTGGTTAAAACGATAGCTTGATGAAATCATTGTTTGTGCTTGCTGGTATCTTACAATAAAAGCTTTTTGAAGCTCATGGTGCTGAAGTATATAGCTATCAGGGTGATTAATCTTTTTATATTGCTGTTTGTATTTGCTTTACATTTAAGCTGGTTCACATGAAACTTACAGGTTCACAGGATGCTTACAGGTGCCACAGGAAAAAAGCAATAACAACAACAAGAATGAGTAAAGAGAGCCATCAGAGTTCAAGTAAAAAAGTAAGCACTTATACTTTTGGGGATAAAGAACACAAACAGCCTTTTACTCTACTAAAATTTTCTGTGCCATTTTCCATCAAAGAAAGATGTATCCGAACGCATTGAAGGCCTCCATGTTTGCTTTAGAAACAAAGGAAAATGAGAAATAGAAGGAAGAAAGAGATAGAAAATAAAGAGGAATGGCTGAAATTATTTTGTCCCATAACAGAGAAGACTTTGGAAGAAGGAAAATGCACTGAAATAATAATTAAAAAAAAAGCAGTGAAGTAAAATAAGGAAAAAGCCAACACTTTAATATACTGCATTACTTATTCTATTATTACGTTTTCCCGTGACAATTTATCGATGGAGTTTCATGGATCATCAATAAAGTAACACTATATAAATCCCCAGAATCTTATTTCCTTCTGGAGTTAGTGCTAAATTGGTGCTAACTTGTCACTTATGACAAAAGGGCAACCAGTTTCTTTGCTCAATTGAATACCCAATTCAGGAACATCAAGATAAACAAATTAATAAATAATTAGTTTCAAGGTAACAGTATTTTCAAAGCAAATGGACAACTTCTGTTACCAAGAAGATAAAGCATTTGACAGCTAATAAGACAGCAAGGCATTCAACTTTCAAATAAGAAAAGGTGAGAGTTTATATTACACTGATGAACCACAAGCATACTGCTGGCTGTTTTTTTATTAACATTAATGAATGAGCTCATAATACTGATCAGAAGTGGTGGTGGTTTTTTTTTGATTTGTTTAGGGTTTTTTTTTCTTTTTCTTTTTTTGTTGTTGTTTTTTTTTTGTTTTTTTTTTTTTTGTTCACACACGTCACAAAAAGATTTCATGTGACAAACACTATGATACATACGGCAGAAACAAACAGCTGTGGCCACAAATATGTTTTGTTAACTGATGATTAATATATTCAGGAAGCAATCACACCATTCATTAGTAAAAGTTTACAAACATTAAAAAGTGCGTAACATTTGAAACCAACAACAACACAAAAATATATATAATATATATAATATATATAAAGAAAGTGACATCACCTCCCATTAAGAAAAGATCTTTCCACTTTGTGATTAGTGCTTATGTGATTGCCATGGTTTACTAGTCAGTCATTGTCCTTACCTTAATCACACTGAGGTGTAACTGCCCTATCCTGCATTGTTTGGCCTCATGTACGGCCTTGTCTACTGGGGCTGATGTGGGAAGGAAGCCAATCAACACAGCTACTGCAGAATAGGTTATGGAAAAGCTATCCCAGTACTTCAATGAATGTTCAGCTTGGACTGCCATTTTGGAATAGCTGAAATGCAAAAAATCCAGTATTTTGGGTGCTAGATTACAGCTCTCTCACTTCTGTTTCCACAGGTTGGGCCAAAAGGCTGCTGCAGCAGCTTTTAGCATTTGGCTGTGCCCAGTGCATCATAAACATGCTACTGGCTGTGTAAACTCAATGGCCTGATCAACTGAGGCAAAGCCAAGGTCTAAATGAAATAAAATATTTCTCCTGGTTGGATCCACTTCATGCTCCACTACTTGGACTATCCCGCAATCTGAAAATCACTCTAGATAGATAATTGGCAATTACCTATGCCAGTTATTTTCCCATGTGTAAACAAGACCCATCTTTAACAATGTGAACCAGACAAATCTCTAGCACCATGGAATTTGTTTGAATTTTAACCCATAAAAGGTAATAAATGTATTCTTAAAACTACCGTAACGATAAAATACTTGGACTAACATTTTAAAAAAATAGCTTGGAGAAAGATTAAGAAATGGGGAGAAAAATTAGAAAATGGGAAAGAACAACATCAAAGATTCACTTTGAGTCTCTGATATGCAACTAACTACAGGCAAGTGGCAAAAATGTACCAAGGACACAAAACACGCCAAAGTATTCACATTAATGAATCGTTTTGAAGGCTCATCTAGTAACAAATTAGAGTGTTTCTGAGTCATTTAGGTTTAGGCATAACCAATTTAGCAGTTGACGTTTTAAAACTATCATGTGCACATCACCACATTATGCAAAAAACCAGCCCTTTCAAAACGCGTGGTAGAAAAATTCACAGTAACAGAAATATTCTTCATAAGCAGTTGAGAAGGGGCAGTGTAGAGCATCTAAGTTGTACAATACAAAAACCATTGTAAGTAACAGAGCTGTAAAACAGATGCAAGTTCTAAAAACAGTGCTTTCTTTACAGTTCTTTTAATGGGTGAACACTTTGGCCAGAGAACTTTAAACTCTGAGGATCACACAAGCCTTTGCTTAAGATACACAATTAGATCCTCTAATGTTTCAAAGGCCATTTGCTACAAGATTAACCTGTTTGTTCTACTTTCTAGAAGTGTTCCCATCAAGTAGTCATTACGAAGGGATCCATCTGATGACACTATCCCACAAAACATTACATGTTCAACCATTGCTAATGACAGAGGTAGAGAAAATTCTGTCTTCTGCCACAGCTTGTACCCTCATTTTTAGCATTGCGTTGAGTGGGTTCCAGCAGTGAAGACACATGCACTTTCCTTTCCACCAGCTTGCTCATGGAAACAAATTTGTTCCAGCATGCTCTTGTAGTCTGAAAACATCCAGCAGCTGCTCCAGTCGGTCAAAGTCAGATGTCAGCTTTCTTGCTTTGCTGCCTCCCCTTGGGCCTCCCCGGTTTGCTCACTTGGATTTCGTTGTGCATCTCCTTCTCCTTCTGTAAGATACAACAAAGAATGAGTGATCTATCTTAGACCAAAAAAGTCTTGCTTGTAGAACCCTAACTCTTCTTCCACTAATCACAAGAACAAAGTAAAAAGAAACTGAAATGGAACACATATCTTGCATTACATATAACACCTTTAATTGCTAAAACAGCAAGACTGCATCTCAAAGGACCATCAGCAACAAATTCCTTGCTGCATAAGCCACTATCATTTCAAATACACACCTGAAATAGTTATAAATGACAAAAGTTAAAAATAATTGTGCTTTTTTGACAATTTACTGTTGATACTATGACAATAGATAAGAAAAACCTCATCACACCAATTCTGAACAGAGATTAATAAAAAGAGGTGCAGCTTCAATAGATGCAGTAGTTTGTTAAAGCTGTATTCATTCTTTGCATTCATTTTCAGTGCCATGTCCCAAGGCTGTCAGCCCAGCTGTCTCACTGCAAACCACAAAACCATTTGAAGAATAGAAGGCATCTTACAATGACACAGTGAGCAGACACCTCAAAGCCTGTCTAAAGAAAGCTAAGAGGTGCCTTGATAATGGTCTTTAAGCACCTATATGCAAAGCATTATATTGCTTCCTATCTTCTGCCTAATGATTAAAGACCTAACACGTTCAGATGATTAAAAGCTAAGTCCTAATAAGAAACAAGTCCCTGAATGCTGGTGTAATTATGTAGAGAAATAATGTTAGGACATAGGACATACCTTGTATCTTGTAAGGATTCTGAATCATTTGTTTTAGACTGGCAGTAATTAAGAGAAGAATTCTAAAGCCTAAGATGCAAAGAAGTTGAACTAGTTTTAAGTCTATACCTTATTTTGTAGATCACCCCACTATTTAAAGTCATTAAAATAAAGGCAGAATTCTCAAGGCAGATATTTATTGTTACCTCATTTTAAACCACACTGTACATCTGTAGCCTTATTTCTGTATATGGAGATAAACACTGTAAATACCTTCTCTTTTCTACATAGGAGAAATAGCATAGTAGTAATGGAAAAAAAAAAATCTTTGCACTGTGAAGAACACTGCAAAGTACTCAGTTTGATAGCTGTGTTTTGTGCATGGACTGTATTTCTGCTGAAAAAATGCCTCAGAATTTTGATAATTATGAAATTCAACCTGATGAAAAGTTGTATGGAAAGCTGATTACCCTCAAAATGTTTGCTGTTTGCTACAGACTGAGTTAAAAGTAAGAATTTGCTTTGCAATCCACCTTCTCAGAAAACACTCCTTATTTTTCACGTTTATTTCCCACATCACAAAGGATTCTAGTTCATCTATAGGCTGTTACTTCCTACTCTACAGAAATCCCTTTTGCCTGAGTTGTGTGAGCATTTTCTACAAAGCTTTCAACATTTGTTCTGATACTGTGTAAGAACAGACGAGTGTAATTTCATTTTTGTTTCTTTTTTTTTCCCTTTTTGCCACTATCCATACTGACAATTAAAAAAAAACAACAGGATTCTTTGTTAAAAAAAGACAAAACTCATGAGAAAAATATTTGTATTTATTTGCAAATCTGAGAAAATTCACCCCAGACATTTTTTTATCTAAACATTAAATGTAGTGCACAAGAATACTGAGAATGAGCATTAAGGTTCTAATATACTACTTCTTCAGTGAAGAAAAGCTCAGAAGTGAGCTCTCATAAACTCACTGAAAAACTCATGAGCCTACATCTGCTTAATCTATAATACACTTTTGTGGTACTACAAACTTGTTCCTCTGCTGACAGACTTCCCCTACCAAAAGCCTTCCAACACATTTATGGAAATAATTTTTTGCCTAGGTTCTGAGAAAATTCAAAACTTGTCTAAGCATACTCTGGAGCTATTCCTTCTGCAACATGATTGCTATAAGCTGTTAAAAGAAAGAGTTGCAATTTTTACGTAGTGTTTTGATTCAATTAGGTAGTATTCAATAAAAAACGATCCTTGAAGCCATAATACAGTAGCTAAGCCAGCAAAAGCTATTAGTTTTGCCAATATCCAGCTTTTAACTTATTCCTCTTAGAATACTACAGGCTCTTCAGGTTCTGTTAGTGGTCACAGTGGTTACATCTTAAACATTTCTATCATGATCCAAAATAATTTTTAATGACAAACTTCTACAGTCAGTCCTCCATTCCAGTGCTGTATAACCTGCCTGGATGCCTACCTGTGCGACCTGGTGGAGGGAACCTGCTTTGGCAGGGGGTTGGACATGATGATCCCTGGAGGTCCCTTCCAACCCCTATAATTCTGTGATTCTGTGATTACTTTTACATCTGCACTATCTTCATTTTTGTAGATAGTTGGACGCAACTCTCACAAGGAAGCTTCCTTCTCATTCCTGCACTGAAGTACATTCTTTGGTAGATATGTTTTGGTAGATACGTTTTGATATGCTAGATATGCTCTGAATATGTTTTGGTAGCTAAGAATATTAGAAAGTTGTTAACTTACTATGGACAAAAAAGACTGTAACTGTAGTTTTGAAAGGACTATTATACAGTCACTACACATATTACACATGATTATGCAGTCAACTCTTGGTTATGTGTAATTGGCTCATCAATGAGGGGATTAACCAGCACTCACTTCAGGTATCAAGTCGGGCATGAGAGAAAATCTGTTGTCATGGAAGAAGGCTTCACCATCTATTGCTGTTCAAAGCTGCTCCTGTTCTTTGCGAGAAGTGTGTCTACATGCTTTTCAAAATGAATGTACTAAGTATGCTTGGATAGCTTAATTTACATATATTTGATAATAATTTTACTCTTTTTTTGCTTCATTAGCATCATCCTACTTTGCTGTTACTCTATGCTGTAAAAAGGAGTTGTACTTGCATTTTTGCAAGATGCATATGGTTTTGTAATAAGAAAAAAAAGAAAAAAAGCACAAACTTGGTGTATGTGTTTGTATAACTAGGCATTACTTAGAATAAATAACCTTCAAAGAAATAAGATGTAACTCCTAAACATTTGCATTTCTCTTAACCTCTATTTATGCTGCAAATCTACATCCTGTGAGCACCAGCATATTCTACACTGAAACTGGGGATGCAAAATATTTTTTTTATCTTTTCTTCAGTTTGGAAAGACAGGATATGATAACACTGTAATACTCATAGGAATGATAATGCAGTATATATTCCAGTATTTTTGGTTTGGAGGTTTTTGTCCAGCACCACAGTGAACTAATAATAAGTATATTTTCATTGTATCTAATTCAAACTGCATGCCCAAAGAAGTATGCTACCATTTCTGTATGTCTACCACCTAAGGAAATTTTATAAGCAACTCTGTATACCCCTGAATTATGTATTAACATTTAGGAGAATGGTTATTTAAACCATTTTCACTGCTACAGCGTTAACTGCATGTGCAAAATGCACACTGACGTATATTACAAGTACAAAGTCACGCTCTTTTTATAGTTCACAAAAGAACATAGTTCTAGCTTAGAAGCACTCCAACAGCTAACTGAAAGGTAGGAATCATGTATATTTTCTAAATAGACGGATCAGACAAGATCAGTGTAAATTTGAGACTGAAGAAACAAAGCAGGAAGGAAGGCTGGCACGATGCATTTCAAATACCTGTCCAACATTTTAGGCATATCCCCACTTTAAAATAAATAGACCCCTACACACATGCTCATGTAGTATAATTCTTTTTTGACGGAAAAAAATTAACAGCCCTGTGCAATTAGAAGTGCGTGCTTCCAAAAGCCAGTTATGCCCAAAGGTGGCAATGGCAGAAGCAGTGACTCAGGATTAAGTTAGTTTGTGAAAGTCAATAAAGAGCACTACAACCACTGCAATTTTGTATGCCAGATCTGATTGTCCAGTGAAGAAATTGTCTCTCTGAGCACTTGCCTAGCTCTGAGAAAAATATTTTCACAAAAGAGGAGAGCTGCTTATCAACAGTTCGCTTTTTGCTGCGTCTGTTTCCTTCTGCTACTAAAATAAGCATAAATCTCCTTTCCTGAAACCCAAAAAGGCCTTCTGAGTATTACTAAGATCAATTCACTAATTCCCACCTAAGTGACCAAAAAAAATTAATATAAACCATGTTACTGTTTTTATTTAATGTAAGGCCCTTCACTGTATACACTGACTCTCCTTTCACTCACTTGAAGGTGCAAAACCAGCTAAAATTTTGGATAGCATTAGCAGCAGGAGTAAGGTTTAGGACTGCATTAGTGCTAATCACCTTGAAAGAAGGAGAAAGCACCATCAGAAAGGGGAAGAGATGACTCATGTGGAAACAAAGATTCAAATGAAAGAAACAATGCATCATTATTTCTCTGTCCTCTGGTATCTGAAAACAAAACTAAACCTCTACAAACTTTTAAGCAGACATATGGTCTCTCCTTCCAGCTACAGATTGAAGAGATTTCTTTTAAAGGATACTATGAATAAGCTGGGTCCTTAATAAATACTTTACTATAAAAAAAATTCATCTTCAACTAGCAAGCATTCACTGCAGAAAGTTCTTTCTCATTTGCAAACAAGTATCCTTCCCTTTCATGAAATCTGTGTTTTTACTGCAGGCAATATCTGCTTATCCTAGTTTCAGGAAAAAAAAAAAGTTTCTGAAGGACTTTTTTTCTTATGAAATTTTAATTCATATGTTAAAAGACCAAAAAGCACTCACCTGCTTTATTTATATCCAGCTCTGATAGCTTTAAGGCCAGTTCACTAGAGTTCCCACCTGGAGAGGACACAAGTATGTCGTGTAGTGCATTTCTTCTACCTGTTCTTCCTGAAGCAATAAAGTCTGCATATGTAGATTCCACATCAGTCATTGCTAACAAATATCCACATAGCAGTACCTGGGTGAGAGAAAACACCAACACTTAGAAGACCTGTGGAACAGATGATGGTATGGAAGCAGAACAGAAGAACTAAAGGGCTCTCAATGAGCACAGGACTGGGTGTGTAGCTAAAGGAGATATTTTAATCTTTAAATCTGGAGAAATTAGAGCAGAAACACAATGGTATGCAAAAAAAAAAAAAAAAACCAAAAAAAAAACCCACACAAACCAAAACCCAAAACAAAACAAACAAACAAAAAAATGGTGAGGATTTTATGCGATTTGTATTCAACAATATTTTAAACAACTTCATTTACCATACTTCATGAAGTGCTACTGAGCACCTTCTAAGAGCAATGACCTCAGCAACATAATTTCTTTATAAAGCTGTTTCTGCTTTTAATATTAGCTGGAAAGTAGGAGGAAGGTAGGGCGTGGAACAAAATTCTTTTCTGCACAAAAAACAGAGCACAAGGATTAAGAAAGTACAAACTGGTAACACTATGTGCTCATGCATAGGCTCTGATATGTTTTGTGCATTTGCTTTTCCTCTAGTATGGTTAATTTTGGCTTTGTATATGGACTCTCCTAATTTATTTTGGTGCTGAAACAACACCAAAGTGAATGCATTACCAAAAAGTCACTGAAGTGGAGTCAAGTTAACAGAGGGCAAGAGCTGAACTATAATGAACAGCTTAAAAAGCTATCTGCAAGCTAGATATGGCTCAGAATTCTTTTTCAATGGAAAAGAAGTTATTTTTCATATCACTATGGAATATGAGATGATATACTTTACTATAAAGTTTGCCAACTTGGAAACTTGTATTTCAACCTTACAACCTCAGCAAGAGAAAGATTTGCATTTTTGCTGGACTGTCTGCCACAGCTTTAACCTGATGGGTTACAACTTTCTTTTGCTGATACCATTTTTACTGTAGTATTTGTACTGAGGCTTTCTGCAAAAAAACAAACAAACAAACAACAACAAATAAACCCCAACAGATTTACATGCTTTAAATGTAACTTCTCTCACATTTTATGTCTAGATGTAGGAGGACGATCAGGAAAGCTTTCTGGTAGAGCAGTACTCTGAAGAAAAGCAGCACTGGGGAACCACCACACAGCCACAGTACCCCCAAAGCTATATGCTTCCTTCAGTTCTAAGCTGCTCTTCTTGGGCTTTATGTACTGCAAAGAGAGATCGTGGCCAGAAGAGGTAGGTTTAGCTGTTATTACTGGAGTAGCTGTATCTCTACATTTGCACACAGTGTACAAATGCTTTTAACCAGTTCCTACTATATACAGTTGCTGGATGGTGAGGAAGCCCCTACTAAGAGCAGCAAAAGATTCCGTTTTTTATCTCTTTAAGTAAAAGGAAAACAAACCTCATTTCATATAAACTCTTTCTAGGTATGTAAAACAAGAGCCAACTCATTCCTACACTGAATTATCTTAACAAATTCCATCCATTCATCTTCATCCCAGCCCTCACCTCCACAACTTCAGCCAGCTGTATGGGGGGTACATGTAAGTTGCCTGAGAAGCCAAAAGAGGGTTCTAAACCATATTTTATCAAGACTAAATATAACTGTATCAAGTATCACTGCAAGACTGACGTATTTGAAAAAGTTCAGGGCTATCAAGCTTGGTGTCTCATGCCAAATGCTGGATGGCTGACATGGTAATTCTACTCCTACGAACAACCACTATGAAACAAGAAACTGCGTTAAAAAAAAAAAATAATAATAAATTTAAAACCTAACAACAAACACCCAAGGAATGGAAGGGGTCAGCACTGCCTGAAAGCCTGCCTGACACGCATAAATGGTGCTGTGCCCCACAATCAACTGATAGTACTATATTAATACTAATGCCTTCATGAGTACATGTACATTTCTTCCTGTGCAGTGCTCCCTTCTTGAAGCACCCCAAGAATACTGAAGCAAATGAGAAATCTACCAGTTGCTCTTTCCCAGAGGTGCAGCTGTTTCAGTACCAAATATTTCAACAATGGGGTAATGAAGCATATAAAATGCAAAAGTGAAAAGAAACAGTGAAGACCTGTTCACCGACAAATATCATCTGGCAAGATCAGAATACAAAATGTCTGAAGTGAAACTTTCTGCAGTTACTGTTTGCTTGTGCCTGCAGAAAAAGTACAAGATCTAAGTAATATATGTACAACTTGGATTTTGTCACTAGTTTAGTGTCAGTCCAAAGTCATCATAGGTATCACTCTAGCCAAGCTGTTGATTTTGCTTAGTGCAGGTGAAGAGAAAATAGAACCAAACCAACCAACCAAAACCACCATAGAAGAATATTGTTTTATTACTTTGGAAGCTGCAAATCAGTGCATCAGGAATAGAATAAGGAGAGTAGTCCATGACTGAGATGGTACAAGCTATTTGTCTATAAGGCTAGCTCTACTCCAAGTACAAATCCCTGGACTTGCATGCACTGCACTCCCTGGACTTGCACTCCACAGATTACACTTCTGTGAGATTATCATCTTCATGAAACACTCCATAAAACAGAAAACACCAAGGGAATTCTCAGGCTTAACTTAATTTTAGCTAGGAAACAAGCTATAAAGCCATACCAAAATGTACTTGCGGAGAATTTTAAAGGCTCATTTTCTATGGGCTCAATATGGCATTACTAGCAACACCCAGAACAGAAAAAGAATGTTACCAAACACACATTTATTAACACTTCCAAGTTTTCCTGTCTGCATCTTCTTTTAAATGTCAAACACCATTCTGTTATGCACTGGCATTATCCTGAGACATTACAGTATAAATATGGAACTCCACTGACATCACCTGAGAGCTCCTCTTCCAGTGACTGCCACGGTGCCCATCAGCCTCGAATCAAGTCACCGAATCAGTCATTAAGGTATTACCATTCACTTCTCTTCATTCTCTATGGAACAAATTGAGTTTGAGAATACTTCTGTGAACTATAATTTCAATTTTCTGATTTCATTAACAGATACTCTTCCAGAAAATGTTGTGGTCCCGGTCTTCTTTCTACCATTTACGCATTTCAAGTTACAAAACCAGCATTTTCCCACATGCTATGAAACTGAAAAAAGAAGGCTGAAAACCTCACTGCTTCTGCCAACTGAATCAGCAAACTAGAGGAAGCAGAAACAAGAAGAAAGCAGTTGTGTCAGAATAAGGACAAATGAAACCTGGTGCTGCGGAACTGGATACCAAGGTAAGTGCTAAGATATCATCTCACCACAGAATAGTAGAATGGCTTGGGTTGGAAAGGATCTCAGCAGTCATCTAGTTCTAACCCCCTTGCCACGTGCATGATTGCCATCTGAAGGCATCCCCAGCATAGAGCCATTTTGCTTGATAAAAGGTTAGAACGTCAACTGCAGCACTGGGGATTTTCATAAAGCCACTTTCCTCAGCTTCCTAGTTTCATTAAACTTCTCAAAATGCATGAAAGAATTCAATTTCTTTTACATTTCCACTCCTTACTCTCTATGGAGGTTGTGTTCAAAATTACTTTCAGGCTCTTAAAGAATTACACAGGATGAAGATAGGGAGGAAGGTAAACAGATACAGCATGATCACAGGAGACTTTGCAGTCTTGGATTTTAGCCCACGTAATATGACATCTTTGTTATTATAAATGATTATCTCAGATAACACATAATGCTACACCTGCAAAAGGTCTACTTTTATATCCTATGAAACTGAAGTTGTACTGTAAGCATTGTGAGGACTAGAATTAGTATTCAGAGAACTCAGAAGGAGAAAAATATGACAGGAACAGCATTATAAAGTATGTATGAAAGAATCAGCATTGGTGTTTTTAAAAAGTTCCCTGAATACTTCTTGGCCTATGCAATACAACTTCCGTTAAATTTTCCACCTCCAATTTCTTGAGGTAACTTTCAAATTTATACTCTTTTCCTTCTTCTACATACTTGGATTCTACTGAAAAATAATAGTAAAAGTCCAACATTTAGTGATGGCTTTCATAAAAGAAATTCCAGTTTGATGAGATTTCACAACTCAGTGAAAGAAATTTAACACAAAGATACTGCTATCAAGAGTTCAGAAGTGAAAGTACATGAAGTTCGTGACATACCAACATAAATTAAAATCAGCGTCTCTGCAGGTCATGGGCTAGAAGAACCCTGAATTGTTGAATTTAATGTTTTCAAGAGATTAATTACCTAAAAGAACTCCAAAACCCTGTAATAAAAAATATCAATTTGCAACAATGTTTTATTTTAAAACGGATGACAGAGAGAAAGAATGAGCACTTGATACACGGCTTGTCTACAAGATTTGACATACGCTACCTGCTAGTAAAGGAGAGCTGCAATTTTCTTGGTGAAGATGCAGTGTATGTTTAAGAGGCACAATCCTTCAATGTTTACTTACCTTCTTTCTTCACACATGCTTAATAATGAGGTTGAATTAAAGGATTTTTAGGTAAAACTCTCCCAGGCTTTGGCTGCTAAATGCTGTATCACAATCAGCACATTATTTAAAGAGAATTATCTATGTTCAGCTCTCATAAAGGAACAACAAAAAAAAAAAACCAAAAAAAAAAAACCAAAAAAGCAACTAGAACTTGTCATTTAATAACATGTCTGTTTCAGATATGTATAATTATGCTTGTGAGATAAATTTTGGTTTCAAATCCAGCCTTAACTTAGAGACAGGACAGGAAGGCGATAGCTCTATTCCACAGCTACCCGTACACTTAGATTTCCATCTAATGCATGGACTGCTGTGTTGGAAGCAAATGAAATAGAGCAGCAACTTGATAAAAGTAAGCTTTTTCCACAAGAGATTGTATCTATCATGCTAAGGAACAGTACTGTTTTTGCACAGACGCAGTTGAACACTAAGACAAAAATATCTTACTGGAATTTACTGGGTAAATCAACTGATAAACCATGAAACACAATAAACGAAATTATCATCCCAGACTTTTTTAACCAGAAAAAATGAAAAGTTGTTTTAACCTGTATTAAAAAAGCATTATGAAGGCACATATTCATAAGCTCATAACTTTTATGAAGAAATCATTCAAAAAATAGTTAATATGTTTCCCTTCTAAAGTAAGTGCTGTTTTAGTATATTCTGACTAACGAGATCTACAGAACTAAAAGGCAAAGATTTAAATATTCTAACTATGCTTAATCACAATTGACTATGCTTTTGACCACAAAGATTTGGACTCTCATTTACCACTTAATTTTAGTTCAATATTCCTTTCTGACATTTAGTAAAAAGGAAAAAAAAAAACCCAAAGTCATGGGTTTTGCTCATGAAGTATCCCTGTCTTCCTTATTCAGGATTCATGGTGCAAACAAGTTATTTCTCTCAAACAGTTCTGTCAACAAGTGCCAACCACTGCATCAGGGCTGGGAATAATAAAGCCAAGTTGCTGTGGATAAGGATCAGAGGAAGGCCAACAAGACTGACATCCTGGTGGGATCCTGTTACAGATCACCAAAACAGGATGAGGACACGGACAAGAGATTCTACATGCAACTAGCAGAAGCCACGTAATCACCAGCCCTCGTTCTCATGGAACAACTTCCCTGATATATGCTGGAAATACAATACACACCAGGGGAAGCAGTCTAGGAGGTTCCCAGAATGTGTGAAGGATGACTTCCTGATGCAGCTGGTAAGACAGCCTAATAGGGGACCTCCCCTGCTAGATCTGCTGTTCACAGAGGACTGATGGGAGATGTTGTGGTCATGAGCTGTCTTGGGCAGAGAGGCTACAAAATGGTACAGTTCTCAATCGTTAGTGAAGTTAGGAGGGAGCTCAGCAAAACTGTTACCTTGGACTTCTGGAGGGCAGACTATATAGGACACTGATAGGGAAGGTCCCTTGGGAATCAGTCCTGATGGACAAAGTTGCTAGCATACACAGGGAGAAAATCATAAAAGCTAAAGCCCATTGTGAGCTCAACCCTGCCACTGTGATAGAGGACAACAAAAAAATGTGTTTACAAACATATTAACAGTAAGAGGAAGGCCAAGGAAAATCTCCATTCTTTACTGAACGTGGTAACAATAAGGGATAAGGAAAAGGCTGAAGTTCTCAGTGTCTTTTTACATTTGGCTTTAATGGTCAGACCAGTTACCCATGGGGTAGAATCATAGAATCACCAAGGTTGGAAAAGACCTAAAAGATCACCCAGTCCAACCGTTCACCTATTCCCAATAGCTCCCACTAAACCATGTCCCTCAACACAGCATCCAGTCTTTCCTTGAACACCCCCAGGGTCGGTGACTCCACCACCTCCCTGGGCAGTCCATTCCAGTGCCTGACCACCCTTTCTGAAAAGTAATACTTCCTCATGTCCAGCCTGAATCTCCCCTGCCATAGCCATCATACTACTTCAGCCTTGGGTACTCAGACTCCTGATGTGGAATTCTGGGGTGGGGAGCGGCATAAATCCCCCATGATACAGGTGGAAAAAGTTAGGGGCTTGCTACTCTGCCTGGACTGCCAGAAGTCCATGGGGCCAAGCAGGATCCACCTGAGGATACTGAGGGGGATGTCGAACACGATTGCCAAGCTACTCTGCACCATCTAACAGCAGTCCTGATCAAATGGGAAGGTTCCTGATGACTGGAGACTTCTAATATGACTTCCATCTATAAAAGGGTTGAAAGGAGAATCAGAGGATCTATAGGCCTGTCAGCCTGACCTCAGTTCTAGGAAAGGTATGGAGTAGATCATCTTGGGTGCGATCACACAGCATGTGTGGGACAACCAGGGAATCAGGCCCAGCCAGCAAAGGTTTGTGAAAGGGAGGTCCTGCTTGAACAATCTCATCTCCTTCTATGACTATTTTGATTTTCCTTCTCTAGAACAGTTTCCACTATTTACTGTTGGGCCAAGTTCTAAAATAGTTATGGCCTATAATTTATTTCCAGGCGATACTCCTATCACATTCCACATTCTGACAATTTGATTGATACAACATCTACAACATTAGCTTGCAGATAACATAAGAATTTCAAAGAGGAAAGTACACAGTTAGACCAGCAAAAAGAAAATGCCTAAATACTACTATAATGACAACATTTACTGATCCTTTTTTTTATAGCATTTTACAGCATTTATAGCATTTACTATATACTGATCCTCTGTGGACAGGGGGGTGCATCAGCACTCTCACGAGGTTTCTCCCAGACCTATCTGCTCTGATTCTTCTGTGTTTCATTACAGTGTGTAGTCTAACTATCATGTAGGCAAGGTATATAAAAGCTCCACAGTTCAGCTATTTTAAAATTCTTCCTTAGTGTTTAGAAGGCAACTGTCTTTCTGTCTTTCCAAGGCATTTTCCTCCATTTTTTAATTGTAACCTACTAGACAGATGCAACGTTGTATCATTAATCTTTTCAGCAGGTTCTGTTGCAATAGCTTGACTGTCTGCATGTGACTACTTTTCAAAATCATGATTCACCATCAAAGTATTCAATGCAGCATCCAGAACAGAAGAGCTTATTGCTGTATCTTCTTGGGCAATGAAAAAGTAGCAATGGAAGGAAGGGAAGCCTTCTTTTTGGATACCAAAATGATGAACAGCTCCATGTTACCAGATTTTAAATATTGGCTCCTTTATTTGCTCTTAACAAGAAATGGGAAAAGCAGAGTTGCAATGTGCTTCTGTTGAGATTTCACATTTTACATGCGGGCTTAGAGTTTGCCAAGAATACACCCAATGACACTGTACTTCTCAGTATTTGCTAAGATACATACCATGGGCCAGCTTGGAAACCTGTGAATGTGAGACAAGTAGCTGTTTAATAACAGCCTTTTTGTGCCACAGTACCTTACTCAATATTTCATTCATAATATATTTGGTCAACTTCTGGCTCATCAATAAAAAAATCCAACACCTCCACGCATTTTGTTTTCTTTTGCAGCCATTTAATATCTACTTTACATCTGAATTAGTTTTTCCAGCCACCAGATTTTCTATCTTTCTTTTAATGGCTACCATGAAGCTATTAAAAAAAAAAAAAAAAGCAGTTTATCTGACAGCACTTCGGCTCTGGATTTAACAGCAGTTTAATTTATTATCTCCCACATGATAAATTCACATTCTGCACTGCGTATCATTTCACTTCAGTTTGTCTTCATCTCAGCCTTACATCTTTTCGAGGTTTCCATCCCTTTTGCATTCCGTTCCCATGTGTACTCTGACTGCTTTAGAGTCTAAGGACTGCCTGGCTCTGTTGCTATGCAACAGCATAGCCTACTTAAGGCTTCCTGAAATAATCCTCTCAAACGCCCTTTTTTTAGACTTGTTTCCAGCAGGAATACTTTACTGTTTCATTGTAATGGACCACCGATACTATTATCACAAGATTAGACCACGGTCACCTGGAGAGTCTGGGTACCCAGATGACAAAAACAAGGTTACTGCATGTACCTCTGGCACTGAAACAGGAAGACATAAACCTCAAATACTGCTATATTCTGGCTAGATATTCTCTAGGTGTAGAAAAGTCATGTATTTCTTTACTAGGGGAAAGTTTTTACCACTAAGGGAAAAAAACAAAACCACAAACCTCTACTTAACTTAAAATAAGCCACCAGAAAGAAAAGCAAAAGACAACCAACCAACCAACCAACCAACCAACAAAACAAAACCAAACCCCAAACCAACCAACCCTGCAAAAACCTCCACTTATCTGAATTAAAGTTCAAATTTAACACAATCAAGAGAAGAAACCTGTATGCAAATATTCCAAGTTGCCATTCATTATAACATACGTGGATTTCAGAATTCCCTAGGGCAAGACCTCGCTTCTTTAAAATCACACGCTGGATGTCATGAACTTGAGGTAACTTTGTGCTGCCCTTTAGAAGCTGTCCTGTGACATTCAGTCCTTCCAGCCTCAAACTGCAATTTTCTCATTATGACCTTCTAGTGCTGCTGCTGCTGGGAGGGCAGACCAACGTGTTTTGTTTTCTTATTGCTGGCTCATTTGGGAAGCTTCAGTTAATTTATTTCTGTAACAATATGTAGAGCAATATAAACACAAGGCTCTTGTTAAAGCATCAGTCAGTCAACCCAAGAGGGTCAAATGTCTCACTGTGTGCCAGGCAGAAGGGACAAAGGAAGGTCTAGTAATACAAAGGAGATTTTAATGAAAGGAAATATCTTACGTCATCCTCTTTTTTTTTCCTGTCCATTTTAGCATGCTCAGCAGCAGTTATGTCTATAGAGAGCAATGCATCAGTCCAGCACTGAGGTAAAAAGAGAAAAGATGTTTCCCAGACCCAGAGAAAGCAGACACAAGGCTTGAATTAAGGCCCCCTCAGAAGCACATCTGCCCACACACTTTTAAAGGGAAAATGGGAACATAGCAGCAATTTTATTTTGTTCACAAGATCCAAAGTCTTTGAAATGACTTTTTCTTTTAAAAGAAGCATTGTCATACAATACACACTTTATGTTCATGCCAAGAAATGTTTTTCAGCCAACCTAGTACAAATTTTCTGCAATCCAAGCTCCAATTCTAGCTCACAGCACAGTCAGAGCACTTGCTGAGTACTAAGAAATGTTAAAAAAATAAAAGCACAAGAAGAACACGTAATTCTTACATACATGCATAAAAACAGTAACATGTAATGAACTGCAATCCATGTTTTCTGGATATGAGCTAAGGCATCCATATGCAGGCACGAGCAGAGATCAAAGACCTTCACGCTTCACAAAGTTGCCAAGGAAGGAATTCATGTTGTCAGACCACATGAATACTTCCACACCAAACCTAAGGCCCTCCCTCTTTTTATCTACCTGTTTGTGTACTGTGGATGATGAAAGAAGTACCAGCTGTCTTCTTACAGTAAGAATGTATGTGTGGGTAGAATATTTTCTAAGTCTTCCAGTTCTGAAATCTTGGCAAAGGGAAAAGAACTCCTGAGAATAAGAATCACCCACAGGTGTGAGTTTCTGGGCATCGTATTTTCATCAAAAATCAGGCGCCAGAATAACTTCAGAGAAAGAAGGTAACTATGTGTATGAGTTGGTGTTGCTCCACATCTAAAGCATCAGGGAAACACACATACAGTTCTTAAAGTCACTACAAAAGAGCTGCCTCGCATTGTAAAAGACCTGATTTAGAAATAAAGAGAATAAAATAGAGAAAACGAGAACCAATGTTGAAAAAGGGCATATAGGCAGACTGTGATAAGGAAGCATATAAAATTAAATCTAACTGGACTTTAAAAGTGAGCAGGAAGAAACAATCAACATGAAGTCTCTCTTGGCAACTAAAGACAACTTTTACAACCATTATTTCTCTTTGTAAAGACCTTGGGATGCTGACAACCAGCCTTGAGCCTCTCTCATCCTAACTTAGTGTCCATCTTCAGAACTAGATGAATATGGGAAGTACTACAACACCAGAGGAAAGTAGCAGAAGGAGAATTTCCTAAACAAAGTTTGAATTGTATTATCAAAGCTTTTCTGTGTCAGTATGGACAAGTATTAGTAGTTTTGTAAGTGAACTGTTTCCTGTACTTTAACTGTTAGGAAGTTCACATAAGGTAGGTTTCCCTTTTTGCTTATAACAATGCTTGTAGTGCTCACTCTCCTTTCACCTTCACAGCCAAGAGTCATCACAGCCCTTTAAAAGAATTGACTGAACTGCAGGCAAATCGTAGGAACTGCTGTCATCCCCAAGTGATGGCAATTCTGCCAAGCCCTCCCAGCTATGCAGCACTACAGTAAAAGTAAGAAAAGAAACTGTAGGGAAACATGATAATAGGGAGATTTTTACCTGCTGTCAAGAGTGAAAGGGTAACTATACACATGCTGGTCTATTCTCCCTGATCTGTACATCAACAGCCTATGTCCAGCTTTCTGACTGGCAGACACTACAGTCCATGGCTAGGAGGGACTTCAGTGTCCAACTGTTTTTCCATGCAGTAATGAGGAAAGAAAAAAAGGAAGATGCACTTCAAATATAATATTTTGAAGTATGTATAGGGTTTATATGGCAAGGTTTTGGTAGCAGAGATCTGTAGGGATAGTCTCCATGAGCAGCTGCTCCATGTTAGATCAGAGCCAGCTCCAGCTGCTCCCAAAGGGACCTACTGCTGCCAGAGCTGAGCCATGAGAGATGCTTGGTGTGCTCTGGGAGAGCAGATTTAAGAGAGGGGAAATCTGCTTTGCAACAGCAGTTGGAAGAGAGGAGTGAGAAACGTGAGACAAACAGCTCTGCAGCCACCAAGGTCACTGCAGAAAGAGGGCCCCAAGGTATGAAGCCATGTTTGAGCAGTGCTTGGAGAGCTGCAGTCTGTGTGAAGGCCACACGGGATCAGCTGGGGAAGGATGGCATCTGTGGGAGGGACCCATGTGGAGCAGAGTGACAGGAGCAGCAAAGACAAAATGCTATGGACTGACTGCAGCCCTGGTCTGCGTGGGGATAAAAGATGGTGAATGGAAGGAAGGTGTTCTCAGTTTGCTTTTAGTTTTCTCACTGCTCTAGACTGTTATTAATTAGCAATAATTGCCTGTGTGACATACTTTGTCCCTTCTTAAAAAAGAAGGCAGAGGAAGTGTGAGTAAAAAGTGAGAGAAACAGCAGAGGAAATGCTAAGGTCAAAGAAGAAGGAAGGGGAGGTTGTGCTGCAGGCACCAGAGATGCCCACTTTTCCCAGGAGTGGCTGTTAATAGCTTGGTCAGTGGGTTCAGCAGATGGAGCCAGCTGGCATTGAGGCTGTACAACGCAGGGCAGCCCCCAGCCTCTCCTCACAGGACATCAATGCAGCCACCCTATTGCCAATACTCTGACACCAGCACGCTCATCAGCAGAATTCATGCTTATCAGAAGATACTATGCAGATATAAATGGCCACGAGAAGCAGTTAATAGCTGTTTCAGTGCATTTTTCAAACTTTACCAGCTTGCTGAAACTGCTCTGCTGTCACTTTCTTTCTTCTTCAGACTAGGAAATCACAGGCACGTGATAACCTCGTTTGTCACATGTCCCTGATACCATGTAGCTGATACACAACAGTCTCATTCCAAGTGAAGGCTGTGTGTCAACTATGCTAATAGCATGAGCAGTGGATAAGGCATTATTGTCTACACAGCAGTCTGTAACATCATAGACCAGGATATTCTCTATGTTCTCAGTGACTGTGATCCTTGTAGCAGTGACTTCTATAAACAACAAAAGCAATGTGATTTTCCCAACACTGAGGCCCATTTTTTTTTTTTTACATGAGAAAAGATGAGGACTCTTTTCTCTGTTATTTTAAATAACTTAAACATAAGATTAGTCTTGACATTTTTAGGTTTCTGTACCAGAAGAAAGGTGGAGGAGGAGTACATATCAGCTTTTCAAGCCTATAAGCAGCTTCCAAGAAAGCATTCACTATAGTAACAAAATTGAGTTCTTTTTTTAAAAAAAATCACACCACATTATTCTGCTGGATTCTGTCAGAAGAGCAAGAAGGGCCAACGATGCAAGCATGCTGCATGGAGTGACATTATGGCTTGTAAGCTAAGCTTTGGTTAGTTTCTTTAAAGTGCAAATAGTCCACAAGTGAAATAAGTTAAAAAAAAAATCTAACATGGTAACAACTGAAAACAACAAACAAAAATACAATTGCCCATACACAAGAAGTGTGCCAAGTTCAAGTTAATGACCGGTACGCAGAGGCTCATTTTCAGCTTCATGTGGCCAAAAGGAGATATTACGAAGGATTTCAAGCTTCAGAGATGAGTAAGAACCAGCCTTTACAAAAATATCTTAGAGTAAGCAGTGAAATAAAATGGCAAACCCAAATCTTTTAAATCTTTTCAAAATTCAATTTATTGTAACGTTGAAATGTAGGACAGTACCCATGAAATTTGGGTTAATTTCAAGATGTGTTGACGTTGATGAAAACTCCGTAACTTGAGTCAGAAACTCACCTACACTGTTAAAAAATTAAAGGAGAACGACATTTTTCTCTCTGCTGTGAGGCAACTGATGCCCACATTTTCTGACCACACTGAATTAAAAACGTCAGTGAATAAGTGCTTCATAGGCAACCTTTAGGTAAGTAAATTTTAACTGATTTTTTTTTTCTACCCTTACTTTGAAAAAATATGTCCATCACCTCAACCTTTGACCTCCCACCTACGGCCTCCTCATGAACTGACAGAAACAGCACCAATGTGTCCACACAAACAGCACAGACATTCGTGCAACACAGAAATGCATATTTATGCCTTCCTCATAGATCGAGATGAAATCAGAGGTCAACTGAAAATGGAAAGATGTCTTCATTCAGAAAAAGCTTTTCAGTCCAGTCTTGCCTTCATATGACAGTTCATGGATATAGCCTGCTCAGCCTCAGTGTCTGTCTAAAATATTTATTTCCAAAATATCCCTCCTATTCCCAAGCAGTTTTGTTAAAGGATTGTTGTGCATATCTAAGCCTGACATCCAGAATCAGACAGTATTTTTCCCCTTTTAAATTTTGCCTTTCTTGCTGCTCAGCACCCTACAGGGATTATTCAAATATCACTACTTGAATATATACATAAAGAAAAATTAATATATTAAATTCCATTATTAACTGTTAAATGTATTTTGTTAAGAGTTGTTAAGAGTACCTGAAACACAGGAAAAATATTCAAGAATCTGTAAAGCTAGAGCATAATTGAAATCTCTGCTTCTCCTGCTCTTCTATATGGAACAGAGCTGAATCCACATGCCTCAGCATGTGTCCACTCCTTTCCACAGAGCTAGTTTATATGACATCATCACTTGAACAATCCTCTGTATCCCAACGACAGTGATCTACATGTGCCAATACATTTTTGGGGAAGCACAACAAATCTTTTAGTCATTTGACTCACAAGCCATATTAGTAAACTTATCTGTAAGCTCAAGGGGAATTTGGCTATTTACTTAAAACTCCACATTAAACAATGCAATGATTTCTGAGGTCTGTTAAAGCTATTTTCAGGTGAATAATTCTCCTGCTTGGTAAACCTCAGTATACTGTTTAAGGAGCTATCAGTGCTGATGGGTTCAATGCTGATGGGTTCAACAGAAAGTGAAAGCAAACAATCCAACTTTCCCTACCAAAAATTAAACACAATGAAATTCTTTTCTTTAAGAATATAAAACTAGATTGTAGAGAGTGAGAGTAAAGGTGCTCAGTCTCCAGGTCTGATGATCAGAAGACGGTATTATTAGAACATAAGATTAAAGTGAAGAGCTATGCCATCCTTGGGATAAAAAACAGCACAGAATACAACAGACACCATACACACTTTAGGAATATAACAATAAAGAAGGGAATTTATTTTAAAAAAAAAAAAAAAAAAAAAAAAAAAAAGCAAGCAAAGCCCCAAACCCTGGAAAACAAACCAGAAAACCATGACCACCACCACAAGAAATCACATCATGGTCCCAGGGAAAACAAACAAACTGCAATTCTCATATTCTCAATACTACCTAATCCCAAACAAATACATCACAAAGCCTATTTGAGACACTTGCAATTGACTTTCTAGTTAACTGCTAACTTGAAAGATAAAAAAATCCACACAGGAAAAATAAGAGTATAACAGAAAAACCTCTGTAAGTTAAAGAAAACATACTACCACCTCTGATTTGAGGCAAATATGGCTGGTGATCACATTGCCAACGCAAACTGTTTCAGTCCGATTATTAAGCATGTAATCAAACATCCCCATGAGCTCTACTAACACTGCATAAACTTTCTATGAAACTGCAAAGCATCACATCTTTTAGATGCTATGACAGGAGCAATCAAATACTGCAGAGCTAACCCTCACCACTCTGAGACAATGTTTGCTCTGCTCGGCTTTATATTAGGCTTTCTTCTGCACTTCTTCCTACTAATCTTTGGGCACTCTAAACCAACAAGAATAGAGTAAAGGAGCTCTACAAACAGAATTACACCTGATACTAGAGAATGGTCTTAGAGGTCAAAGGCTGTTAAGATACGTGCAGAAGAATAAGTAGCTTTTACTCAGCTTGTATAATTCACTGAGAAGACTATTCGGAGTATACTTTTCCTTAAAGCAGAGACAAAAACATGATATTGCAAGGCCATTTCTATATGCCATGACTGAGCCCCAAAAGCAGGGGTGATTAGGTAATATCAAATAAATCAGCACAGAATCAAGTAGTCATATTCCTCTACTAACTTTGTTACAAAGAAGGAAGAATTATAAACAAGTAAAAGCAAAGTATGAAGTCAGTAGTACAGGACAATTAGACTAGAAATCTGTGCTTTATGTAAAGCAACTTCTTCATATTCTGATGCTAAGGACAATACCAGCAAATATATCTTCTTTTCTGATTCTTCCAGAATTTTTCACTAGCTATCCCTAACAAGCCTGTGCAGAAAGCCTTCAGGAGTTGTTGAAAGTGAATACCCCTAAGGAAAAGAAACTATGAAGTTCAGAACAATGTTGGCAACATTCACAATTATAAAATGCCACCATGTTCTCCAGTTCTTGCTTGATTTCTGTTGTTTCTTGCCCTACACCAGCACAGTTTGAATGCTGAATTATAAACAGTTATTAAGTGTACTCAAATTTAGATCTCGAGATTGCTTCAGTCTTCAGATTACAGCATGTGATGGAGCTTTTCTTGAATATATTCTATGTGGGTGGGTTTGACAGAAGAGCAAGTTTAGCTTGCAGTTCTTGTTGGCACATACCTATTTGTATTTTTCTGCATTAGAATAAGATATGTTAAATAATTACAAACTCAATAATGCATAAATTTGGGAAAGGTTAGTTAGTTTGCTGCTCATTGTCTTAGTGGAAATTTCACTTTACAAGTCAACCAGGGACATACATGTACAGCCAGGTCCCACAGTGATTATGGACAACTCCTATCATTGTTCACTTACTCTTATCATAGAGCTACATACAGTTTGGAAATGTCCTCTTGGATCAATCACAGAATCACAGAATAGCCAGGGTTGGAAGGGATCATGAATCTCCAAATCCCCTGCCACATGCAGGGCCACCAACCTCCCCATTTAATACAAGACCAGGCTGCCCAGGGCCCCATCCAACCTGGCCTTGAACACCTCCAGGAATGGGGCATCCACAGCCTCTCTGCATCAGCAGACAGCAACAGGCAGCCTGTTCCAGCATCTCACCACTCTCTCTTAAAGAACTTCCCCCTGACATCCAACCTAAATCTTCCCTCCCTCAACTTAAAACCATTTCCCCTTGTCTTGTTGTTATCTACCCTTTCAAAGAGTTGATTCCCCTCTTGTTTGTAGGCTCTCTTCAGGTACTGAAAGGCTGCAATGAGGTCACCCTGCAAGCCCAGCTCCCTCAACCTGTCTTCGTAAGGGAGGTGCTGATCATCTTTGTTAGGATCATCAAGAACCCAGTCTCAACAAAAGAACTGTAAAAGCACAGGGTACTGGTCTGCATACACATTGCTTAATCCATGATGAGTGAGTTCAAAAAGTTGTTACTATTATCAACATCATGTCATAGATGAAATAAAGCCCCCATTTACACATAACTGAGTCTTATTAAGATGATTTCCTGAAATTAGTTTGGCGTGCTCTAGAGCTGCTTGATCCTGATGCATACTTAACCAATCAAATATTTTATTTTTGGTCACCTCTAAACAGGTTTATAAAACCAGATTATAGCTCTATTTGCTGGAGGAGAACAGCTGAGGTTTAGAATGAAGTTGATACTCCTTTCTATCCTGCTACAATACAAACTGCTAACATTACAGGCCAAAGCCACTAATCTACAAAGGATTAATCTATAACACTAAACCACAAAGGATGAGAGCTCTGACTTCTCACAAGGCAACCCGTTCTCTCAGCCTGTGGTCTCAGGCAATCATTACCTCGATCTCTGCTCAGAGGCCTAGAAATGTAAGCACTCAGACTGCCTGCAGGAACCAACCACTAAAAGATCCAACTGGGAGACCGAGGCAGCATCTATTAAATTACAGTCTGCGTAATTAGGCACAGTAAAGGCCACCTCATCTTCTGCAGAAAGACCTGTTAATTACTTCACTGTCTTTATTCTGCTGCCATTTCTTGTCCTGAAGGACAAGCTGATATTTACCTCTTTCTTTTCCCCCTGTGCTTACATGAGTCTATTTCTCTTCTGGAAGAGAGGAGCAGAAGACACTGGTTCTAATATTCAATTAGGAATATGTCCCTTGATATTTTTAAGCCCAAAACATTGCTACAGATTGAGTAACTATTAAACTTCGATTAATTAGGGTTGCAGAAATTAAAGTATAATCTGATACAAAATTAATGCAAAGAGTTCTCAAGATACCAGCTTTAATTATCTTTACTGGGGAACTTTCACTAGTGAAATCCTCATCAGATTCTACCCACACAATCAAAAATATTTAATTTCTCAAGAGAAGATGAAGATATCCATTTTTCACTCCTAAATTTGCAAGACATACTTTGGCCCTGAACTTGATGATAACTGGAACACTGCTATATATTTTACTACTGACACCTATGCATAGTCTATATAATAATGTCTTGCATCTTATCTACAACCTGGGTAGCATAGTACTGGAGGCAGAACTATGATCTCCATTCTGAACTGCCACTCAAGTAACAGTCTTATGAACGCATGAAGTGAGGAGGCACTGAAAAACAACCTTGTTTTAAAATCAGATTTTGAAACAGCAAAATAAAAAAAACATTATAAATTTCATCTGCTTCCATCTGAAAAAATGCACATTTGCAGTGCATTTTGTTTTTCCTCACTAGTATACTGACATTATGAACTAAGACAGACTTGGAATAGTACGAAGCAAATCCCTCAGACATATGGGTCCAGAGTACAACTTTGATCTTTGTCGTTGCTCTTTATGGGAAAAAAAGGAAGAAAAAAAAGAAGAAAGGGGTGGGATACAAGAACAGAGTGAGCTGGAACAGCCAGAGGCCAAAGACAAAGGAGTTCTACAAAGGCACCTCTCATACCGAGTTCTGGCTGCAGCAGTGAAAAACAAATAGTTTATAAATTTGTTTGTTGGTGTTGTGTATTTTTAAAAGCTGCTTCTCAGAGACTCTTTGTGAGAGTTTACTCATTTTAATTGCTGACGTTTTTTCCTCGTTTCCTCATCTTGTGTTTCTCATGCCATTTTCAATAATTAATTTGAAAGACCCAGCCAGTATCCTCTGGGTGCAACTTATACAAGAGGTTTTCTTCATGCTACTAGGTAGCATGCATCTGGCACAGCTGGTAGTCTTCTGTTTTCACAGCAGTTTTCATTTCATCTACTGCAAGAGAAGTAGGGAAGGTAATGCAATGTTAAACTGCCCTCTTGATCTTTAGGCAACACGCTGATGTCTGGAAGAATATTACCCTGTTGTAGATGGAAAGAGAAGCTGCAGGGGAGAACAGCCTGTACCAAAGTTCAAAATGCAAAAAGACAAATGAAACAAAGTTCATATTGTCCAACAGAGACAGAGGAGAAAGAACCAAGACATACAACGTAACCACAAGGGATTAATGAAGTGTAAAACATTCAAATGAGGCAAGCAAAGTGATGAGTCATATGGAAAGAAAGAAATGCCCAGTTTCAGTGTTTTAACAGTTTCATAGGTTTCTAGCAAGAAAGTGTTAAGTCTGGTGGATTTAATATGTGAAACTACAATGAAGATAAAGCCAGATGGCTGTAAACAAGTTCACAAAAGCTAAATTTAAACTTTTTTCCCTCTGTTGTTTAGAGACCAAGAGCTGGAAAAAATATCACAGACATCACAGGAAAAAAGAAATAACTTTAAAATGCGTTTTTCAGAAGCTTTGTCAGGACACTAACGTAAAAGCCCTTTCTTAGCCTTTTATAAAACCAAGGGCTCCTGTAAAATTACTGACAGGAGACTGCTCAGATCTTTTCTTAACTTTGCCACATAGACAAACACTTGGAAAAAATGTGGTCTGAATTACATAGAAAAAAAAAACCAACACCAAAAACAAAAATCTCCACAATGTCATAGAAGCCTTTACGATAGCTGAGGATAATGTGTCACTCTGCTTGTGCTGTCTTTGAACACATCTAACAAGCAAACACACTTTGTGAGCCCTACTAAAAGGTCATTTAGAGTACTGTTAATAAATTGGCTGTATTTAAACTGTAATCCTGACTACTTTTGAAGAAGTAATTCACATTTCTTTGAATGCAGAAAAAGGTTCCCTTGCTGGGGGCTTGGGGTGGGAGGAGGTCATGGAGGAGAAAAAGTTAAGGGAACACTCACCAATATTGCAGAACATTGCAGAGATTGAGTAAAAAAGGGAATGCCTTTTATTACTGAGTATGTATTCAACACATAGATTGCTTTGGTATTTAACAAGCAGATAAAAACTCTTGTAAGTAATCCATTTTTAGAAATCCTTTTACAGTGAAGTCAAAAGCAGCTGCTCAGTCTGGGTCAGTGCTGACCGAAACACCACCACATACTTGTTGGAAGACATTCATCACACCTCCGTGACAGGTACAAAAACGTTCCAGTGGGTAAAATATGCTGTGAATGTCACATACCACATGCTCTGCTGCAACTGTCGACCGCCATGTTGCCTGGCATTCAGAACTAAGCAGCAAACCTGGCAGATAACTTACTTGAGGTGTTTGGGTTGGTAGACATAAGGTGGTATTAACTTCACATCTCTGAAATACACCACTAAGTTTACTTCCTGAAGCCAAACGAACTTGCAATCTCCAAAAATACATAGAGCCAGCATGTTACAACCCTTTTGTGGGGTTCATTTTTCCTCTGTTAATCAGCAGCAACTCACATTAATTATATTACTATCCTTGAAAGCTTTAAGAAAAAGGAGTATCACTTTTTATACTACTGTGCATGGGAGTAACATCAGACTGACATACTTTGGTAATTTTAAGTTATTATATATCCATTTTGAATAAAGACATAAGCTTTTATTTGACTCCTGTAATTTTTTCACTGTTCCTTCACTCGAAGGAAGAGCAGAGGAGCATGAAAGACGGAATGACGGGCAGTTCCTTTTAAATTTTGGTGTCATTGAGTTGGTTTTGTGGTTTTTTTTTTTTTTTTTTTTTTTTTTTTTTTGAGTAAGCTGTACTCAACAATGTGGGAAAAGCGAATTCTGCTCTGTTTGGTAGCTTGTATACACAGAGCAAAAAGAAACAACTAGCAAATGCGCCACAAACGTCCATTCCATTGGATGCCATAGAAGTAAATGTATTTCACAAGTTCATAGAAAGAACAAAAATCAGGCAGGGAAGGCTTAAGCAGTTTGGGGACAAAGTCAAAATTATTTCAACTGATAATACAAAGCATCACAACAGAAAGGCACTTTAAGTAGCCAAGACTATGAATGACAAGTTGGCAAAGCCATTTTAGCTCCCTCCCTCACAGCACCTGGCAGAATGTTTGGATGTTTGAGATAAGTCTCACATGTGTAAGCATGCAATCTTCATCTCAGGATAGATGAGAAAGCACAACCTCTTCGAAGCAATTATGGAAATAGGAATATTGCCAAAACAGGTATTTTTTTTTTTTTAATCAGAATACTAGAGATCCTGCTGCAGATGCTCCAGCAAAGAAAAATTAAAAGGCAGCAGTACTACTCAGTACAATAGTAGTGGTAGTGTGACTTCTGTCATTCTGAGATGACAAGAAACTCCTAAAGAAAGTTTGTTCGTAGAAAAATGTAGCAGAATACTCTACAGAACAATAAGCAAGATTCTAGCTATGTTACAGTTGCACACTCCACAAGTATTTGCAGATTTGTTATGATTAAATCTTAGAATGAGAGCTAGGCACTCCTATACCATTCCAGTTTCCACAGGAAAGAAAAAAAAAAAAAAAAAAAAAAAAAAAAAGACATCTACTTGCACACAGTCCAAGTAGGTGTGCTGCAGATGGTTCAAGTGCAAACACTCAGCTGGGTATTTCAGAGCTTATGCCAGTCTTGTTTATCTTGTGTTCAGAGACGTGAAGATTTTCAGAGGATGAAGGATCCTTTATGAGTAACTAGTTACTGTTAGGTATAGTGGCGTGCAGCTTCTCCCACATGAAACCAAGCAAGCAGCTACAAAGGCCAGCATGTATTTAAGCTATATGTGGAGATCTTGAGAAAACAGAAAAGTCACAGAAAGTGGTCTATGTTTGACTATGGCTCTTTTTCAGAGAAAGAGTTGACAAAAGCTAAAGATGTACTGAAATCCCTGGCAACAGTTCAACAGTATAATATGAAACTGTTCTGGTGTTCAGTGTTCACAGACACTGCCTAAATTAAAATGAAGATTACAAGCTTGACCCCTGCTCCATACAAACAAAAACTGAACAACTAAACCTCATATCTGTCCCTAAGGATGCCTAGACACAACGAGGTACTCAAGTACTGCATGGTGCTCAGAGGGTGGCTCAGATCGCACAACCTGGCGAGCAGATTTGTGGCACTCTTCTCACTCTAGTGGGAAATTAATGCAACCTCCCACAGGAAGACAAGTGGTCATTTGGATATTGATCTCAGAGCAGTCCTTAAAACAAGTTCTTCATTCTAGGCATCAAACCACTGCCTTGCAGTTTGCCTATGCAAATTTTAAATTTTAAATTTACAAGTACACAACCTGCTAGCTTAAAAAAAAAAAAAAAAAAAAAAAAAAGAAAAAAGTTTGTGATAGTAGTCAAAAGTGTTTGCAAAATAATGTGCTACCAGGGCGATCCCAACTACAAACTCAAAAATCTTCCTTATTGATAAATTCAGTAAAGAATATGTTTGGGAGATTTGGAAAAGGAATATCAGTGTCCGATTTAGCCAAAGGAAAAGAAAGGATGGTGGGATAACAGAAAGTACAATGAAGAGTGGACTTGGAGAATCTAACAAACATACGCAAAGTACACTGGTGTAGTGAGTTGTCCCACTAAAACAAGTACTTAAGAAGCATAGCTGATAGCTGCAGCTCGTAATGAATAAACATCCTTCAGAAATTGCTTCCATGAAGCACAGAAGTGACGGGAAAGAGAATTTTCTGCTTAGAAGGAAACAGTATGGCCCAATGTGCTGCAGCAGCTATCAGACATCAGTCCCTTTTTCTAGAGCTCAGCGTAAATAACTCCCTGCTTTGTAGTTCTACTCACGATACATCTGTGGGGAAAAATACAGCCTTTAAACCACACTTTTCATTCCGTATGTGTCAATGAAAATGGAAGGGCTGTTAAGTGTTTTTAAGTCTTTCATGATCAGAAGTCCAGCACAAGTAACACAATTCTCCAAAATCTGAGAGAGGGAAAGTAAAATAAATTATTCTTGTTCTTTGGTTTGTATGGTAATCATGAAATGTGAAGAATGTAAAACTGATCCGCTTCTAGAATGACAATTAGTTCGTAACACAAGTATCTTCATGAAGCTCCTTCCTTATGCACTAATGAAATCATTCCCCATTATTAGCTGCCTGTGTATTAAAAGCTTATTGCTATATCTATATATAATGAATATAGAAGTATTAGTGAGGAAGTGATGTCACATGCTTGTAATTCCTTACACACAGTATCTGTGCTCCTCTGGATGTGTGGTTATCATGTTTGTGCTCTATAAATACTCTTGCTGTGTGTGTGTTGAGGGTTGGTGTGATACTTTCCGTGGAGACTACATCTTTTTTCACCATGTATCAGTGTTCGTGCTTCCGTGAAACTCAACAGAATGCTGCCATTGCCTTGCCTTGTGACCTTATAGCATCACACTTGCTATAGCTGCAACAATTTAACTCCAGAAGGATATGCAGGGTTGGCAGTGTTCTTTTTGCATGCTGTCACTCAGAGTGAATGACACTGGCATTACATAAAATCTTCACTGCCTTATAATATTGTAGTTGCCATTCAGCATATCAACACTTGCACTTCTCACCAAGAAATCTACACACAAAAGAATTATTCAAGAAGTCCTCCAGCTGTTCAGATAATTCAGGGCACTCTCTACTCAGTATCAATATTCTGCTTGGAAAAGGTTTTGATGTTGGTCTAAGAAATGAATGTAAATATTAGCAGGCTGTATATAAGCAAATATATGATGAAATGTGCTTATCTCACTGACAAAAAGCTCTGGTTTGTCCTCAGGCTTTTAAGGCATGCTGTAATCAATATTGATAAGCCAAGTCTCTTCCTCAAGTCACACAGCTTCTATGCTCACGCATGCTCCATTCACATCTTTTATCACGTTTTAACACCATGAGACTTTATAAATAACAGTTAATTAAAACATGGAAGCCTATTTTTGGGCTGTTTTACTTTTTTATTCATGAAGCATTTCACATTATGCCTAGCTTTTAGAGTATGATTCTTTTTTCCCCACATGCTTATACACATCAGTGGAGCCTTTTCATTCATTTCTGGATCATCATGTCTTTACTCACACACATTAGCCCAGCTCCATAACCTGCCATTATCCCACTATTTCAAAGTGTAAGAAATATGAAACAAAGAAGGTATGTATAATCTCTCTTGCTTTGTAAGGCTACACACTATGTGTTGGTGGGGTTTTTTTCCTTACATTTTAAGGCACACACATTTTATACTTTCTCACATTTGCAAGATGAACATTCTGATAACCAGCTACCAAATTCTACTAACCTCTTGCTAACGACACCCATTCACGGGAGACCCGGCACAGTCTCATGGCAGTCATCCTACAAAGAACTTCACAGTGGTGCCAGAGACCAGCCCAAACAAAACATAGAATTAACATCTGTGGGGGGGGAAAAAAAAACAGTATAGTAGAAGTCTAGGAAAGGAATGGAAGAGAAATAGAAATTACCATATCACTAGGCAGAGTTCCCAAGCTCTTACAGACATATATTTGTAGGAAGGAAAATATATTTTTTAAAAAGTGATGGAGAATCAGATATGGAACAGTCTACAGATGCAGAAAGAGTAAACAGACCAAGAAGAAACAGCTCCTAAAAAAAAAAAAAAAAAAAAAAAAAAGGCAATGCAATAGACCTAATGAAATCAGCTGGTAAGTCAGGGAAAAGGACAACTGTTTAACATTTCTCACATCAGAACAATTAAAAAGGTCCCTAATTAAACAATCAGGCAACAAATTCAAGGCAAAATGGAGACTTACTCCACATAGATGCCAAAGTACAGCATGGAGGCTGAGAATGTAAATCTGAGTAACTGAACACATTCACCGAGGACATTATGTCCCCTGAAATTAAATTGTGCAAATATTACTAGAGCTCACAAAACTCTTCATCAATGCTATCAAGTGCATGAAAACTCCATCAAAAGATGATTACTTAATACATAATGGAGAAGTAATATATGACTCTCCAACTATCCTTTACTGAAAGCTTGCCAGCTGCCTTATTCCAATAGCAGATTCTGCTATTACAGGTTAGCTTTGTACTGATATGCTACAAAAATCTCTTTCAGAAACATTACGTTCATCCTAGACAGCCTGAGCAGACATCTGATAGGCAACACTGTAGGGCAAACAATAACTTCATTTGCTCAGAGCAGGAGATCCTATGAGCTATAAAGCACACCCTTCATTCCTTTTTCTGCTATGTATTTTTTCCAGGGCGTAGCAGTGCTTTCTTGGAATTCACAAGAAACATACAAACACCACGAATGCACCGTGCCTTAAGCAAGAACTTCAAAAAGCAGCAGTCTGTTTACTCTGATCACCTTTTTAAGTTTACATCCCAGTGAAGTGTGAACGACAATGAACTGCCACTTTAACATCAAGAATTTTTGTTTGCCTTCTCATGGATAGATGATTTTGAAGTAAAAATGCATTGAATGCATTTCTAATTTCTAGTTTGATCAGCTTGTATCAAAGCAAACAACAAATAAACACCAAAACAACAAACAAACAGAAAAACAACAAAAAATCTCACAAGTCTAAAGTTATAGGAGAATTACATACTTGGCAGAAGTCTTCGAAAGCAAAGTTGAGAATCCAGGTCACTCTTTAGATTGGACAGAGAAAACACAGAATTGATGGAACATGTACCTGGATAAATTTAGTTTAGTCAGCTTGGAATTGGCTTTTCCATGAAAAAATAAATGAATAATAAATAAGCACATCAGGAGATGCTCTTGATCAAGGCATAACTTCTCAGGTTATTCTCTTTCCCTTGCCATAAAGTGCAACAGCTCTGCTCTTGAGTCTTGGCACAAAGAAGTTCAAAGCAACTGAGGTCAAGACAGAGCATTGAGAAGCTGTGTAATCATATGTTTTGAAGTTCTTTGGGTTCATCAGGTATCCACATAGCAACAGCCATTTTCACACAGCACTTTGTACACAACTCAATGATCCGTTTCTCACTGCAGATCCCAGCTTTGACTCTCCTACAAAGATGGCCTCTTTCCTACCTACAAACAATCAACAGATTGAATGAAGATGCCAAACAGAAACCAATTTAAGGCTGCTACCGAAGTAATAATATCCTTTACCAATATGATCCACAGTATTTTAAGTGAGGTTTAACATGTACTATAAACAGTATCGTGGAAGGACCATTAATAAGCATCTGTGCTATTTTAAAACAACAGGTGGTGAGATCGTTTCACCGCAGTTATGTGCTCACCATATGTGTAAATGGAAATTCTGTAGGAGGTAGAAGGCAAATGAGAGAATAGTTAGCAAATATAGATACATAATTATATAGATATATTAAGATGTATATGATCTCATTAAAGCTGTAGCACATTTTACAGGCTAACTAACAGGTGCCAGGATAACTTCAGTGTATTTTTGAGTCTTTTGGGATAGTTTCTGGAACAAAGATGTGACGGAAAAGTAGTCAAAGTAAGAAAAACTGAGATGGTTATGTTGGGGTTAGACCTATTTCTCTGTCACTTCTGATGAATCACTGGGGAACTAATGCAGAAAACAATGCACAAACGTTCAAAGACCAACTAGCTGCACTGAAGTATTTCTGAAATTGCCCATGAAACCTGAAAAGCCAAAGAACAGTTAAAATAGCCAATTTTAACATTCATGTTAATAATGCTTAGAAAATAGAGTAATTCTGTAACAGTATAAACCAGAAGACTTTCTTGACACTAGTCTCTCAATGCATCATGAAATTAATATGAACAAATGCATGCTTGTGTTGTCTCTCTTCGAGAGAGAAACTTCAACCAAATTGCCTTCCCCAAAAGCATACACGAACTCTGTTCTTGTATCTCTATGCTTCAGATACTAAATCTGTGTCCTTAGAGTCTGGGCTGTGAAGTGCCCATGTATTATTACATTAAGTGTATACACGAAAGTATTTAAAGCCTGTCTTTTTTCCACTGCTGATATGCATAGGTTGCCATGAAAGTAATATCTCCTATTTATTTCCATGGAAACCACAACAGATACAAAGAGCACAATAATGCTATTTGGATAGAAAAAAATCTCAGCTACAAAACACTGCTTTTCAGCACAGCCATCACCATTAGCTATGCAAAGATCTGCATGGCCATCCAGAACATGGTTTGCCTTTCACGCTGCTGTCACCACTGCTGAAACACACCACCCACCACCTCACTGCACTCACACCCGCTGTTTGGTCTCCATAAACATTCAGCAAGTGTTAACGAATGTCAGTGGTTGCAATTTTTTGTACATGGAGGACTTTAATTACAGCCCTTTGTTTCACACTCATTTTCATGACAGATGCCACTGTGTCAGACCGCCCCTCTGCTGCCATCTGTCTTGCAGCAACAAAGAGTAACGGGAGGAAAGGTTCAGCCTCTACTGAGCTGCCTCTGATGACACGGCCAACACAGTAAAACAAAAGGCATTACTTTTGGAGCAGCCTTCAGATTAGGGATGAATAAAACTTACTTCTAACAGTTGTTAGTTCTGCACTTGACTGACTAAAGATTTTGTTCTGACCACAATTAAAGTGTCCAACAGAAGGTTCACCTGGGTAGTAAGAGATGAAATATAAGTTGATGGCTGGCATTTAGTTCTAAAGTGAAAGTTTTTCCTCACCTAGAAGTGCCAGTTACATAAAGGGCATCATATGATTTGAAAGCATTTAAACTTTTTTTGTTATGGAAACTACTGCTAAAATTCTGTTTGCTTATGTCAAGTGTATGCATGTCAGTGTAAATAAGATACCTGCCTTCTCACATTCTATTGCAGTCTCTTTTTATCCTAGTCCGTAAGGAATTCTTAGTTTGGGGAAAATGCGCCAACTCCAAGCCTAATAACAACATTACTCTGGAAGGAAGGCTGTTATTTGGGTTGGTTCAAACAGCGTTTAGAAACATCACCTTCAGACATTCTCCCATTAAGACAAATTTATTAGCTGAACTGTTTCATTTCAGCCTCGCAAAGGATCACAAGAAAATCAAACTTGTTCTTTCAATTGCATTCAGGGTTACTGGGTTTTCCACATTGTTCTCCTAAGGAAACAAGCTTCATGCAAATCTATTTGCCTGACCCCTGCCCATAAATTCGGTTAAATGAACACGCTGGTTCAGAGGCCTGGCTGTGGCTTAGAAATCTGAAAGATAATTGAACTCCTATAATTTCACAGAACTAATCTAGATGAAGAAATTTAAACTAGCAGACCCTCAGAGAGAAAGGCAACTAATTCTCAGCTGCTACTCAGTCTGCCCAGCACCAACCAGCTGGCCAACTGGACTGTTCTGCCAGGCAGCAGGGTTCCTGCCCCAGATTAACTGCAACACAGATTGTTTTCTTTGCTTGGCAGAGGGATGGAAGTTATTGTAACAGAAGGTGGAAGAGGAGCTCAGAAAGAGAAATGAATTTACATCAGCGACAGCGTTCAACTAAATTAACTAAATTGACACTGATCATTATACACAAACTTTTTCCCCTGTCTATGGACACATGCACCCTTCCATTTGGCATGATTACACCATCTGTCTTCAGTGTACACATAAGATAAAAACAGAAGCAATTCAAGTTTTCAGTGTTAAACCAACCAGATGTTCTATGGTAACGACTCTTGATCAACCATTCCGTCCTCCCTGCCTCCACATTATTTTAGAAAGCATCAACATTCTTTTGAATCATTATTTACATTTGCCAGGAAGCACAAATAGCTATACTTACTCTGCTAATGTTTTGTCAACATTAGCAAGAACTCATACTACTCTACATTTACAGCAACAGAATGGGAAACCATTACTTGACGTTTTCTTCAAGAAAGGAATGGGCTCAGTATGGAATGGGTGGACTAACATGACATGTATCTGAACTCATACAATTTCTTTCTCATACATTCTTTCTCATCCAGCCAGAGGCAATTACAGGAGAAATCAACCAACGACTGCTATAGTGCAATTGCTGAGACACACAATCATACTCTTTCCCTAGCCAGAAAACAAACAAACAAAAAAACCCAAACAAACCAAAACAAAAACAACAACAGATGCATGATAATGCAGGCTCCCAACTGTTTTATAAGAAAAAATTTAAGTGCTTGGTAGGTAACAGATACACATTTGATGGAACTGGACATCACTTTCCCTGGTTTGAAAGGTATACATTGGATACACCACAGAGTGCTTAAATAGGGTTTATATAAGGCCATAGTTAATGGCTAGAATAACTTGCATGGGCCATACTTAATGACTGGTCTACAGACAAAAAATCCATCTGTTGAACTAATTTTCTGACACTGCAGTTCACCAGTCACTCTTTGTTTCTTCCTTGTGTTTCTTCCTTGTGAAGCCCCAATTGTCTTTTATATGCATTTCCTGTCTCTGTAATCATCAGCCTTCTGCCTACCCAGCAACAGTACTGAGACAAACAGATGTATTTAAACATCTTCCCAGAAATAATGGCAACAGATCAAGCAACTGCCAGTTACCTCCTTACGTATTATTTTTATCATCAGCACCATGCCCAGGGCCTTCAGCCACAACCAAGGAACCACAACTGCAATTACACGAGCTTGCTCAATAAGCACACAGGATAATGGTATCCTTTACAACAAGCGTGTAAGTAAATAGATACCCAATAAAATAACATTCAGGTTCTAGTATCTCATTTCCACTTTTCAGTAAGGAAAAATAAAAAAACCCTTACCCTTCCCTCACTACAAGCACAATCACTATTTTCAGCTCCAAACTGAAGCATGCAGAGCCAGCCATTATTTAACCACTGCTCCATGCAGACAGAGCTCACTCTAATGATCTACCTACGCATGCCATCCCCAGCCTCCTATACTGACATGCCATCTTCGGAGCAACCTTTTACAGAGCAGAAGAAAGAAAAGAAAAATAACACAACAAAAATGCTGAACAGATTCAGGCCAAGCAAGTGCTGTTCCATTCCTGCTCTGCTCTGAAGGAGTGCTCATTTAACATACTGCTGTGTACACTCCACAAGGAGGGTGCAAGTCAATTGACTGAGCTACATGGTTTAAAGTGTTCTCATTTTTTCACTTAGAATCATAGAATCACTTAGGTTGGAAAAGACCTTAAAAATCATTGAGTCCAACTGCAACCTGACCATACTACCCCAGCTTTAACAACCCTCCATCATACCCCCGAGCACCACATCCAAACAGTTTTTAAACACATCCAGGGATGGTGATTCAACCTCCAGCCTACTCCAGTGCTTAACAGCCCTTTCTGTAAAGAAGTACCTCCTGATATCCAAGCTAAACTTACCCTGATGCAACTTCAGGCTGTTTCCCCTCGTCCTTTCACCTGTCACCAGTGAAAAGAGACAAACCCCGCTTTTGCTGTAAGCACCTTTCAGATATTGGAAGAGAGCAATAAGAGCCTCCTTTTTCCCAGACTAAACAGCCCCAGTTCCCTCAGTCACTCCTTGTAGGGCGCATTCTCCAAGCTCTTCACAAGCCGTGATGCCCTTCTTTGGACCTGCTCCAGCACCTCAATGTCCTTTCTGTACTGAGGTGCCCACAGCAACACAGTACTCGAGGTAAGGCCTCACCATGGCGAAGCAACCCGTTGTTTCTTCTATTTACTAAACAATACCATTTACGTATCACCGGTATTTCTGTTTCAAACCACACACTAGCTGATGGAAACTGAAAAACAGAGAGCACAGAGGCCCCCGAAGACCCTATATAAACCTTCTCGCTATAAGGTCTGGGTCTCCAGCTCCCAGGCCCTTTCAGTATCCTGTAAAGCGACCTCCAAAACCAGGCAGCCCAATGACACGATGGACCCTGCAGCCTTCCTGCCCCCAACACGTCTCCCCTCCACTTGCGGAGCGCCGCCGAGCCCGCAGCGCGGCCCTGCACCTGTCGCAGCCCCACGGCCTTTCGCGCAGCGCGAAGGGCAGAGCGAGCGGCGGGCAGGGAGCTGGCACCGAGCCACGTCCCGGCGGCAAAAGATAAAACGCAGCGCTGTAGCGCTCCGTCGGACGGCCCTGCTGCCGTAGGAGCGGAGGCTTTTCCCACAGGCGAGCGCTCGGAGCAGCCCGGGTGCCGAACCGCGGCCTCTCTACCGTGCAGCGCTCGCCCCCGCGCCGGCAGTCCCCTCTCACCTTCCCAGCGGCCGGCTCAGCGCATCTTCCTTCCTTCCTCCCTCCCGCCCTTCTTCCCCTCCCGGAGCCGCGGGCCCGTCGGCACCGTGCCCGACTCTGCGTCTCCCTCAACCGGCAGCAGCTCCCACGAACGCTTCACCCCCACATCGCGCCGGCAGCTGCCGCTCCTAAATTCACGGCGCTCCGGCGGCATGAAGTCATCTTCCCCGCCCCCTCCCCGGGCCGCCGCACTCCGCTCCCGCCGCGGAGGGGGAGGCCGCCCCCCCCAGTTACACCGCCCGCGCCCCGCGGGTCCCTCCCGCTGCCTCCCACCCGAGGGCCGGCGCTGCCGCAGTGCTGCGAGCTCCGCGATGCCCGGCGGCGCGCGGGAGGGCGGCCCGTCCCCCAAGCCGACGACGGGATGCGCTCGGGGGTCCCACCTGGGCCCGGCGCGCGATGGGCCGCTCCGCACCGCTCCCGCCCGCCCCTCGCGGGAGTCCCTCGACGCGCTGCGGGGCGCTCCCGCTCCGTACCAGCGAAACGCGAGGTCCCGGAGCCGAGGGGCGGCCTCCCGCGGGGAGAACGTTGCTATGCGCTCGTGCGTCCGTTCGGAAGGAAATCCCGTTGTAATTTGTGCCTGTGTGTGGGCGCCCGGCTCCCCCCGCTCCTCCCGCCGCCTCGGGGCGCGCAGGCGCCGCGCGGCTGTGCCCCCAAATGAGGCTGTGTGGAACGGAGGGCTGATGTTGGGGGCTCCCGCTCTCTGGCTGCGGGAGGAAGAAGGGCGGTGCGTCAAGGTCACCACGACGCGCGGTTTCCTAGCAGGGGCGTCCTGATATTTTTAAGAGCCGCCAGTGGGCAGCGAGGCTATTTTTGTTATTTATAGAGCGCTGTGCGTGTGCTGGGTGACCGACCCGTTGGTGAGGAAAGCCGGATTCCTGTCACAGCCCTCTCCCCCGTACAGGATGAGTGCAGCTGTGTTGTTGCACAAATAATAGCGGGCAGCCTGGGTTGGGCATGTGGCCGAGTCACCCCCGCCCCACAGCTCTTCGTGTTCCCTAAGCAGAGCCAACGTGGAGACGTTGCGATGGAACAGCTCCCAGGAACGCGACGCTGTGAGCACAAGCGGCCCCAGGGCACTTAGTTCTGTGGAGCGGGAGGTTGGGACGAGTTGGGAACGCCGCAGGTTTCGTGGTGGTCTGAAGTCTGAAGCGGGAGCAGAGCTCCTGAAAGTTATTCAGCAGCCTGGGGCTGCTGGGAAGGTCCTCTGTAATGGCAGAGGAAAGCAGGGAGGGGGAGAAGAGCCCTGCTAAGGTAAGGACGTTCAGTTCTGTCTCTCAGGTGAAACAGAAGAACTAAGAGCCTGAGTTCCCCTTTGGAAATTCCTTGTGTCTGTTTTTATCACGGTTATGGAAAGGCTTCAAAGCGTGCCATTATCTTTAATTTGATTCCCTGTGCCTGTGCAGTTGCACAGTTGCACTAATTTAGAGCTGCTCCTGTTTACTCCCTGCCTTACTATTACATTGATTGCCGTGGCAGATCTAAGCGTGCTGAGCTGGCTGCATATCAACACCGATGCTTAATCTCTGTTTACAGTTTGTTGGGTTGTGTGATTAAGCTCATCAGGCGTGCAGAGGAGCCCAAGGGCACGTGGGCAGGCAGGGCTGTCCCAGGGGGAATGCCCAGTCCCACAGGCGAGCCAGAAGCTCTCTGGGTCACCTCACAGGCTGGTGGGTTTATTGCCGGGAGGGGGTAGGGTGTGTTATGGGATGCATCATAGGAAGAGTATTTGGGGTTGTACGAGGTTTGTTGTTGGGTGTTTGGAACCAGAGAGCAGGACAGGATTACACTGTTTGTGCTATCTATCTTTGCATGAGTGTTTGTGTCTCTGTTATCTATGAGACTGGCCACGTGTGTATTTATAGTTAGTTGTGTATACATACAAAGCGTTTGGTTTTGCCAGTTTGGAGTACGTGCTCATACTTGCTACTGGCTGAACCTCAGAACGTGGAGACATGGCAGCGTTGCTTCTGTTGGGCTGCTGGATTCAGCAGCTAATTCCCTAAATGATTGATGTTCCAGGATCACTATTTCTCTGGTTTCACTGCATCACAGAGTCAAGTTTCAGTGCTCTTGGCCCAAGGACGTTAATACTTTTCTACACTGTTACAAGAAAAGCAGAAGCATATAGAGCAAACGCCTACAGAATTTAAGTTACTGAAAAAGTATGTTGGTGTCCATCTATTAGCAATATTCAGAGAGCTTCTGCTAAGAGAGTATAATATTAGATGTACTAATGTTATTATAACATTAGATTTACTGATATGGACTCAAAATAAATGAAAACACAAATCCTTAAATGGTCAGAAACTAAGCATTTCAACTGTAGAAGGATAGTCTGCAGGAAAGTGAAGAAGAAATTAGTTTAGGAGCTCAATGTGGGCAGAGATTGGATTGATTTATTTATTATTATTTGGGGAGAACAATGATAAGGAATAATTCCAAACAACTGCAAAGGGGATGACTTTAAACAAGATGTTAGTAGTGGGTTTTCAACCAACAAGTGAAGAGAAATTTGTGGCTTAAGGGTTAGCAATAGCAAGGAAAATGTGAGATTTGCCAGCATTCAAATTGAATTAGATTGTTAAAATAATTTCTGAAATAAATAGCAAAATGTTAATTGGTTGTTTAAAAAAAAGAAAGAAAGAAATCCTGAAATAAAGAAGTTGAGTTCTTTTTCACTGAGGATGGGGTGAGAAACCTAGGCTTTGCCCCTCAAATGGAGCATTTTGCTTTCTTGATAATTGCAGCTGAAACAAAGGGTGGGTGGAGCGAAGGGAATGAGTGTATAAAAGTGTATGTTACTGTTTTCACTATGAAAATAAAATCAGAAGAGTGTGTTCAAGTCAGAGGAGTAAATGTCTAAATGCATTAAAAAAAGTAGGATATAAAGTCAGAAGACAGTTTTATAAATCAGTTGTGGTGCCTTACTCTTGGGGTGGCAAAAAGTTGTCGGTTAAGGCAAGATGAAATTTTAAAGAAAAGTTGATGGTAACACTTCAAAAAGAGCATTCTTGTGTTTTAATTAGTACTTTAATTAGTATTTTCAGCAGTGGTCTTGGCAAGTAAGTAGAAATGAATTAAAAGAAACATTATCAGTGTAGAGGAAGTAATCACCAATAAAGTGTGTTACCAAATAGTGATATATATATCTACAATATTTTTCAAACTATTTGAGAGAATAACTGTTTGTGTAAATTCTGCTTGAATTACTTTAACTCTTACAATCTTACAAATTAAAAAGAAAACAAGTCATGCTACAGCAGAGATTAATTTCTAACCTTCAGCAAAAGGCAATTTAAAGTAAAACAGTCTGGCTCTAAACAGAATAGCCAAACTTTGATTGCAGACTGCCTCCATCACTGTTTCTCAGTATTCAGGATAGTCAGGTTTTCAAGGCAGAGACCATAGGTGTTTCAGTTTGTACAACATTGTTAGGTACTTGCAGAATGCACTGATGATTCTATATACTGCATGTGCTTCTAATGTAATGGCTTGCCTATGCACAAGATGCAGTTCTTCCTTAAGTTTCATGTTGTTTCAGCTGAAAGTAATGGAAGTTGTGCCTGCACAGGGGTACAGCCTGGTCCTTAATCTCTTGAGGTCAGTAGGAACAGAAGTGTTCTCCTATTTTCTTCTCTTGGGGCTTCAAGCTTTTTCTGGGTACAAAGGAATCTGATTTTCTTAACACTTTGACAGCAATGCAGCTTTGATTTTTTTCATTTTCCACCATCAATTTCATTGTTTGATTATACATTTTCTAAACTTCATAGGAAAAATAGTCCTGTAGTAGCATTTCCTGTGCTTAAACATACATTACTAACACTGTAACATTAAAGTGGGAAAAATTTCCAAATGGAAAAAACTGCTTGTAATGATATAACGCTGTTATAATGTGCATGCTATACAAGGAGAGATTAAAGTACTGACTTTCTCAATTCTGGATTTACTGTTGTGTTTTCCCAGTGCTTGTCTGATTAAGCTTAACTTTTCCACATATTTAGATGTAGTGTGTGGAATCCGTTCTTCTTAGAGAAGAAAAATAGACTGTCATGTGACAATTTGGATACCAGCGTAGGTTTTCAGCACACTTGTTTATGTGAATGGGTATGTGAGATGTAGTGGTTATTCCACAACTGTTTGTCAACAGAGGAAGAGCAAAAATTGTAGATCTCAACATACATTTTTCATGCCTTCTTCTAATTCAAGCTTTTCATCCTCCTCAACCTTCCAACCAAAAAGTGCTGCCTTCAGGTTTCTCATTCCAGTCCCCACAGATGTTAGTCACCAGCAATCTTCATCTCAAACTCGTAGCCTAGTAATCATTGCTTTCTTTTTGCAGTGTCATTTTTCAGATTCTCCCACCCATTGCCAGACCCTCTGGTAAGTTATATCCCATTTTACTCTTTGTTCAGATTATTCTTTCTTTTCATCTTACGACTTCAGTTTTTGTTTTTGTTTTTTTTTTCTTGAATTCCATTTTGCCTTCCTTCCCCTTCATCTCTTTCATAATGTAACTTGTTCTTAGTTCAAAATAGCCCCTCTGCAGATCATGGAATTTTCAACTTGCAAATAATTTATGGCAGAGCAAAGATATTAGAGGCTCTGTAGTTAAGTTTTGCTGCTTCTTTATGTCTTCCCAACTACCAAGTATCACTTTGGCTCATCACCATACCTCTTCATCCCTTTCTGAAAAGCTTGAGCCAGTGTACTCTTTTTAAGAGAAGCTTTTTACAGCTCATGTCTCCTCTGCATCTTCCTTTTCCGTACAGTCTGGATCCAGATAAATTTAACAGTCAGAGAACAAAATTGGTGAAATCTTCAGGTTTCCAGAACTGTTGCCTGGGTGGGTACCTAATGGGAAGTTCTACTGACTTTATTTTGGTGCGTGCTTTGTATGAGTGGCATCTCAGGAGTGTTTTCTGTAAAAACTCTCTGCTTCTCCTAGAGCACACATAGTTTTCATTCTGTAAAGGATTTGAATAGGTTTGAATCAAATCAGATGTGCTGAGTTCCTCATCCAAAGTATGTGGACTAATGAATGGTCATTGGATTTCTTTTTATTCTGGTAGGATCTACCATGACAATTTTTGGGGAAAAAAAAAGCCTTTTCTTACTGACATGACATTACACTTTGAAGCTGGTACAATGCTGAAATTTGTATATCAAATGATTAAAATAAGTGAAATTGTAGTGAAGAGAATCTAATCCGAAGTAGTTAGCAACTTATACCAGATAGGCTCTTCTCTGTAAATATGTGTGCAGTGGCCACAACTTCATTTCCAGTTTGATTCCTTTCTGTCCTACACACTGATCCTCCCAGCAGTTCAGCCTGCAGGGATTTTTAGGACGCCATGTATAGCCTTTATTTCTTTCACTGCCCTGCTACAAATTTAAAATTATATCCTTACTTTTCCACTTAATCCTTACTTTTTTCTCACCTTCCTTCCTTTACAACTGTTTGTGATCTGAACAACCTATTTAACACTGGAGTTGGTGAGTGCAGAAGTTTATTGCTGTGTTTGATCCTTAGCAGAACTTGGTTGGTCCAAAAGAACATACTTGTCTCTCCAGTTTGCAGAGCTGCTGAGAGAATCCTGCAACATACGCAAGACCTTTATTTATTAAAAATTACTTCAGCATCTAAAGTGCCTCACAGGGAGGAGAGGAACAAAAACCACGAGAGCTGCCAAACAGTGGAAGTGTGCCGGAGTGTTCTGCGTACTCAAATTATCTGACAAATATTCACTGACAAAACTATTGAAATCAGCCAAGAAGTGAGAGGACACCATCAGTTTGATCAGAAAGGGCAACCATTCCTTACTCTAAGTCTAGCACATTCTATGATCTGGATATTAGGCATTATCACATGCCAGTACCTCTAAAACTTTGGCTACAGCTATTTCTAAAACTGACGAAAGCATGTTTTGACTCTACATGTTAGCTCTGCCTCCTGTTTTGCTTTCTGTATTCCTTTCTGTTCAGCTTGTTTGGCAACAAAATTCAGAATTCAAAGGAAAAAAAATTCAATTTTGTATGGTAGCTAATCTTAATTTTCTAAGTAACATAACTTTTTGTTTTGGTAGCTTTTCAGTTGCTGGTGAGTGAGTGGTAGGTAAAAATACACAGTTTTCCTGGCTTTCAACACACTTGCAATTCTTGATTGTTTCTTTTGGTGCCAGCTGCTGAAACTCTGGTCTATCTGCTTAGTCCTGCCTTTTCCTACAGAAGCGTAGTTCTTCCTGGCTGTATTGCAGTCAAGATAATAATTGGACTGTTGACGTTTGAGGTGGCTGATACTCATCCTTAGGAATTTCTTCTATATCATTTAGGACATTTGCCATTTCTCAAGGAACCTTTTAGTTGCTGTACAGATGTTTGTATTTCAGTTTTTCCTTCTTCAACAGGAAAAACAGCAATTGTTATACCAGTAAGTAAGGCTAGCCAATGATTTTAATTAACGCAGTTGGAGTGTTGCAACTTTTTGCTTAAAAAATAATTACTCCTCAGTCAAGTGCTTTAGTGATTGCGTATCAATGCCAGTGAATCTTTCCCTCCTAAAGAGTTTTATAAAAAGTAAACAGCTTGTGATTATTTTGTTCCAATTGTATGGCTTCATTTCTGGATGTGTACTGGAAAATTCTGTAACTGTTTCTTGTGCCTGTCTATTCAGAAACTCACGATGTCTATAGGAATCCCACTTCAAAGTCTTCTGTTGTGATTGAGGATTTCTTTGAGTCTATTTGTGTTCCTGTAGCAAAATGTGTCAATGGACACAAGAACACAGTAGCTTTTTGGAGACTATTGAGTCAACAAGAAATTAGTAAGTTATTTGTTGTGCAGGATGAGAAGAAAAATGGAAAAGCAGTTCAAATTCCAGAAAGAGCTAAATGGAATATACAGCTTCCACAAAATCCTTCTGCAAACACTCTTTGCAGTCAAAAAGGGAAGATTACTAGAGATGAATTTGCAAGGTATGTAGTTACTGTTTGAATGAACTCAGGTGTTACAAATGAGAGAATCACAGAATGCTTTGAGTTGGAAGGAACCTTTAAGATCATCTAGTTCCAAACCCATGCTATAGTCAGGCACACCTCCCTCCAGACCAGGTTGCTCAAAGCCTGATCCAGCCCAGCCTTGAATGCTTCCATGGAGAGGGCATTTACAAGCTCACCAGGCAAACAGTTCCAGTGTTTAATTATCCTCACAATAAAGACTTTCTTCCTAATATTTTGTCTAAATCTACTCTCTTCCAATTTAAAACCATTTCCCTTTGTCTTGTTGCTAGAATATAGAGTAAAACCATACAATACCTTGAGCATCAATATTTATTATGTTACGATTTTATGATGGAGTTTCACTGTAGTTGTGTAGCTAGGAACACTAACCAAATAAAGTTATAAATGAGTCTTGAAAATCCACACAGGCATTACCTTCCAGATGGAGTATCAGCTTGACAGTGGAGCAGCAGGGCATGCAGCAGCCAGCTTTTTTTTTTTTGCAGCCAGCCTATGGGCAGTGTATGTTGTCTACATCAAGGCAGTAAGAGTAAGTGGGTAAGTAGCTGGACTTGTAACTTAATTTGTAGGCCAAATGCATCTGACCTCTAGTTTTGCAAACTCAGATTTCTGAAGCTGATTCTGGAAGCTATGGTTTCTTTCACTTCAGCTTCATAAGGAATTTTTTCACCAGTCTTTGAATAGAATATAAACAGTACACATAATCCAGACTACTTCCCTTTTGAGACTGGAATTTTATTAGAAATATCAGCAAAATACGGGATTTGAATTACCATAGCATGAAAAAAGCTTTGATCCTAGTCCACAGTAATTAGGATAGGCCCATTTCCAAGCTAGGCACAAAAAACACTAAATTGGACACAGAACAAGGCTTTCCTTGTGTAACTTGTGGTCAAAGGATTAAGATGCTGGATAGTATAACACAATTGGATAAAGCAGTCCTGGTCTTTAGCAGGCAAGAATCACAAAACAGGAGCAGCTTTAGTACTCACTTTTTAAAAGCATCATAAAAAGGAAGGGAATACTAACTAGCAATGAGATGTCAGCATGGGATGCAATGTGTTTTCTCTCTGGCCTAAAAGCTGTGCAGGTGAAAACTTAAATCTGCCTGTACTGAAATTGTGAAAAAAAAACAACAACAAAAAACAACAACAACAAAAAAAAAAACAAAAACTGCAATAGCAGGAGTGAGAGCAGACCTCATAATGACAACTGATATACAGTTTTTGATAAAGATCATTCCAAAATTGTATGAAGATTTGGATGCAAATAAGGTGTTATATGAGTGCACAGAAATTAATTCTACAATTGGTGCCGATGAGATTAAAAAGTTAATTGTAACAGCATTCTGACTTTGTACAAGCAGGGCATTTGCCAAAGCTAAAAAGGACATTGTGATAATTCATAAGAATGAGATTTCATGGGTAAATAGGAGAACAAAAACATATTTTATATGTGTTGCGAAGAGAGAATATAGAGACATATTTATAATAACACTTAGAAGATCAACCACAGAGTAAGGACCAGATTTTAGAATCTGAAGACAGAAGTTAGGAAAGATACTTTAAAGATCATCATGAAGGAAATTGAATGAGACCATGAGCACTTCTTCACAAAAAGAAGATAGTATGAGATTGCAGTGTTAGTAGGTTAAAAGTCAGAAAGGAATAAGGAGTAGGAAGTACTGGTTCTGGGATTCCGGTAGAGTGGTGAGAGGACAGAGCAGAAGCATAGACTTTTTTTTTTTTGTGAAAATTCTGTGGTTTATTAAAACTTACAGCAATAATGTCTTTTTTTTTTTTTTTAAACCTTGCTCTGTGTTTTTGAGTTTTGGGGGATTTGGCAGATATACAGCCAATGTATAGCATGGCTTTTCAGCTGAAAGTTGTCATTAGGTCAGGATTAGACTTTCAACTTTTATGCTTAGGTTATTTTGAATATCCCCAAGACACTTTGGGTTACAGTTTTCCATTTAATTATTTATAAAACATTCTAAATTGAAAAGTGTGCCCAAAGATGGACATATCTTTGTGGCATGGGCTTTTTATGATATTTTGTTCTGTAATGTCAAATTTATCAAAAATGTGAAATTGAAGACAATCATTTCACAAACAGCAACATTCCTGCATGTTGTAAGCATTTAATGGAAGCTACCTGTAACTATTTTTTTTATTATTATTATTTTTTAAACACACATTGATTTCACAGCTATAGCAATCACCATTAGGGTAGTTAGTTGATTGTGCTTTTAATTCTAAAAGAGAGACAATCTGTTATACCAAGAGAGTTGTGATGGTTATTGCAATATTCACTGAAAACTCTGTTGGGCAGAACTTGATATACTATATAAAAACTTGGAATAGGCAATGTGTTTAATAAATCTGTGGAACCAAATCTCTGTATTTCATACAATAGTATACAATAAAAAATACACATATTCATGATGAGAAAATAAAGTTAACCTGCTAATCTTTGGTAGTGAGATTTTTTTTTTTATTGCTGCTCTCTGAAGAGGAGTGGACCCTATAGTGTCCTCAGTGTACATATACATGGCACTAAAACTCAGATTTGAGTCACCTCAGTTTTGCCTTACTATAAATCTCAGTCTATAAATCTGGGCTATAAATTTCACTTAAGCCCAGCATGGAATAGCTCTCTGGAACCAACTTCTCTTTGACTATCCTTAGAATTTATTGTATACTTAAAGTTAGGCTCTGGAAAAGTGAGGAACAACCCTCACTGAGAATAGAGAGGCTTAGCCTTTGCTGAAGCCCTGTTCATTTTAGAATTTGTGTTTGTTTGCTGAAGTCTTATAATAACTGTCCTGTAGGCTAGACAACAGCTAACTGATGCTTATGGCTCTGGCATCAATTAAAAAGCACGTCCTAACAGTCCTGTTGTGCAGCTGTACAATGTGGTAAGTGTATATATATTGGGTATATTGGTGGTGTACCTATAAACTTATATCTCAGTCTGAATTATCAGTGCATGGGAGAAAAAAAAAAGAAAAAAAGGAAATCTTGAATTTCTGCTTTCCAAATGGAGACTAGGAGTGCATTGAAGGCAAATAAGTAATATCAAATGAGAAGTCTGTGACAAAGCTGGAAATTGTACTGACAATTTTGAGTGCCTTGAGCACTCTATTTTCCATTAAGTGTATGGTGTTTTTTTTTCCCCCCTCCACTCCAGTGCTTATCAGAAGATGACTTTTGTTCTTTAGCCTAAATTCTATTTGTGTTACAGTTTAAATTTGAGCTTTTCAACAGCTGCTGTTTTTTGCAGCGATGAAAGACAATATTGTGGAGCAGATTTTAATTTCCAGATGGAAAGCAGTTATCAAGAAGAATTACTGTATATATATTTTTCCTTATGACATGTAAAGGTGTTCAAAGAGCATTCTGAGAGAGAGATCATAGCTTTGGGAGGTGGATTTTACAGAATAAGCTTGTAATATATTGGACCATGTGTCTCAAAATTCCTGTAGAATTCTCTACAGGAGAGCAGAATTATAAACTGTTTCTTCTTCTGAAAAGAAATTTTATTGTTTCCTGTGATTACTTTTTTTAGTATATGATAAAATAGCAGAAGAGATTTATGTCAACTTGAAGGTGAATGGAGCCAAACCTGAGTATGTGGCACGGTTTTATTTTATTCACTTTATTATTCCATTAAATACATAATGCTTTAATTTTAGTCAGTATATATTAAGGATTATTTGTTTGAGGATTGTTTTGTGCCTTATAATGAACCTGTACTAGAACAGCAAGTCAGAATAAAACTCCTCTCTTTATGTTTTTACTCTTCCAAGCGGTTGTCCTTTCTATTGAAGTTTCTTTTGCAATTTGAAGATCTTTTTGAACAAAGGCATCACTTCAACATTAACTTAGGTATTTAGGCTGTTATATAATCAATGAATATGCAGATGTTATAATTAAGAAATACACAGGAAAGTTAGGCTAAGTAAGATCATTGCAGGTGGGAGATAATAAATGGAAAAGGCTTACCAATGTTGTAGGCATGCAATATTCTCCAAAAGGAGTTTGATCTTTAGGAAGAGATCTTTTCTCAGTGGCAGTCAGCACTTAAATGGGATCTAGGAGAGGTGGAGCTATGTTCCACCCCTTCTGGTTGCACAGGTGAATTGCTTTCATCTGTGCTCCTGTGGCTGACTCATTGCTTGCCTCAGGTGGTCCATCAGAGATTCAGGTTGTGATTCAGCAGTTCCCATATAGCTGTCAAAGGCAGTGGAGACAAGTCCCCATCAATCTTTGTTTTTTTTTTAAAGGTAACTGTATTCACATTGTTTCTGTGTTGTTGTTTTTGTTTGTTTGTTTGTTTGCTTGTTTTAAAGGGGCTCAGCCACTAAAAGTTTGAAATCTGCTGGAAATGTGCTTCAACTTTCCAATGCTAGGTAGATATAATGATTGAGTTTGATTTCAAGATTTTGCTGAGGTTTTCTTGAAGACCCACAAAAGTAAGATAATAACAGGCTGAAAGATTATTCATGTCTGCCTGTCCCTGTCAAGTTTTTATTGACTCTTCACTATTCCAGTTCTAAATTGAATGCAGCCTCAGGGAAGGAAACATTTATATAAGAGGGTTACGGTGGAAGGATTTTTCTATTGATCCTGCATGCAAAAAAAGGGCCTTGGAACCAGAATGCTTTTAACTAATTAAATGTGACAATTCTTCCCCTTGAAGAAGAGATGTTTATCCAAAATCAAACCTGCAAGTTACCAAGGGTCTTTACAGTATTCTCTCTTTTCTGTGACAGACAATACAGCAAGTTTAAAAAAAAAAAAAAAAGGCCTGATAGAATTCATGTTATGCAATATTTGTGCATTTGTGCATGTATCTGTGAATAAATTGGAACCTCTGTGTAGGGATAACTTCTTGACCATATTATTAATGCCATGTAGCCAGGTTTGTTTGCTTCCATTTTTCTCTTTATTTACCATTCAGAGAAATAACGTTTTGGGAAGAGTGTTTTTACTTGGCTTTAGTCCTGACCCCATTACCCCATTTGATGATACCAATGGCAAACAATAAGGGGATTCAAACACTGGTATTTTAAAGCTTTTTTGCATTGTGACATATCATGTAAGCGTACTTTCAGTGACTCCTGTAATTTTAAATGATGATTTGGAGTAATAAGATTAGAATCACAGAATCATTTGAGTTTTCTAAAATACCTTTAAAGGTCAACTAGTCAACTAGTCAACTCCCCTGCAATGAACAGGGACATTTGCAGTTGGGTGAGGTTGCTTGGAGCCTGGTCCAGCCTAACCGTGAATGTCTAGAGGGATGAGTCATCCACCAGCTCTCTGGGCAATCTGTTCTAGTGCCTCTCTACCCTTTCTGTAGAAAAACTTCTTTCTTATATGCAATCTAAATCTCCCCTCATTCAGTTCGAAACCATTTCCCCTTGCCCTATTCCCTTTTTTTTCTTACAGGCCCCCTGTAGATACTGAAAGTCTGCTCTCAGGTCTCCCTGGAGCCTTCTCTTCTCCAGGTTGAACAGCTGCAGCTCTCTCAGCCTGTCCTTGTAGCAGAGGACATTGGACTACTTTTGTGGCCTTCCTCTGGACATGCCCCAACAGGTCCATGTCTGTCCTGTACTGAGGACTCCATTCCAGATGGAACCTCACCACGCTTAGGTGGTATAGGGGCAAGATCACTTCCTTTGCCCTGCTGACCATGCTTCTTTTGAGGCAGTCCGGGATATGGCTGGCTTTCTGGGCTGCAAGGGCGTGCTGCTGGTTCATGTCCTGCTTGCCAATCACTATTACCCCAAGTCCTTTTGGCAGGGCTCTGCTCTATCCGTACGTTCTCCAGCTTGTATTTACTGTGTGGGTTGCCACAACTCAGGTGCAAGACCTTACTCTTGGAAGTTGAAAACCTCTTCTAGGCAAGGTAGCTGCTGTATGTGTCTGTTCAAATCTACATCATGTGAAAGAGCATCATGGAAGAAATAAGGCAAGTGTTTAGTTAGAAAGGCTACTGAAAATCAGCTAGTTAACTGTAAAAATTTGAAAATACAGCTGTGCGCTTAATCACACAGAAGCTAAGTTTATCACTTATTCAGCATTCTTTATCTGTAACAATGCCATGGAAAAACAATGGCATGTTTTTTTCTCTTAAAATGGACTGGGCAGCTCTGTTTTTTTCCTCCCTTGTTTGATTTACAATATACATGTTGTCTGAACACTTTGCATGAATATTTTTTACAGTGTAGGCATTGTCTCTGCCTTGAATGCTGTAGGTCCAGTGTCTTACCATTCTGAAGGTTTCACTTGCATCAGTATCTGTGTTGCATCGCTTGATTTTGTGTACAAGCTGAGTGAAAAGGATCAAAATAATCAGGAAGGACAGACCCTGCTTTCTAGTAGCAACATGCACTGTCTATCTGTATTTTGTCCACAGAATTTGTTCTGGGACATCTCGTACAGTAAGAAGAATTGAAGTTTGCACTGGTAATATATCTAACTGACAGTGTAAGAGAGAGTACAATAAGCAGCCAACAGTAGAGAAAACTTTGGAGGTATGACAGTGATATCTGGAACATTTCTACACCTTGAATATACTCTGAGTTGTTGATTCCTGTAGGAATGTCATATACGAATATGGCAAAAAAGTTTATATGAGCTTTTTGAAAGTAAGTTGAAAAACTGAAATGATAAGCATAAAACTGAAGTCTTTTGAAGTATGTAAAAAAGCTAGATAGAAAAAAATAGGGTGGGACTGACCTAATGATGCAAAAATTCTGGGGGATTTATAAAAGATCAGGTTGTGACTTGTCCCAGATTCCAAATACACAGAACTAACTTTTGTTGAAGTAATTAAAATTTGCCAAGCAAAGGAAGTTTGTCAGCCCACATGAAAACTTACTGAAGAAAGTTACACTCTTGGGTAGCATGAACTACTTTTCTGCATAAAAAAAAAAATACAGAAGAGAATCCAAAGCAAAAAGAAGAAGCAAAGCTCAGATTTGGAGTCCATGAAAGTCTTGTTGCACAAATCACATCAAATAATATCAGCAATAATGATGTCTGTAAATTGATAGCATAAATAAAAAGAACTGCATCAAATGTAAGAGTTGGCATAAGTTGTATACCATAGACAAAAGAGAATCTTACAGCTCAGAAGATATTTTGTGAGGAATTGGACCAAAGCAGCAAAAAACAATTGGAAAACTGGCTTAAAAATAAGTAATATTTGATTAATGTGTCCATGTTACTTAGAAAGCTCATTTGCCTCAGAAAGAAATAATGTAGGTTATAAATGAAATACATAGATTTATTATAATATCCAAAGCGTTCGGAGAAATAGTGGTGAAGGAGCTCTGAAGAGGGAGAAAGTTCCAAAATATGTCTGCTTCTTTTAGGTCTAATTAACAGGACACACTCCTAAGTAGGTTAAATAAATACAGCATAGAGATAGGCTACCTGCTGCTTAATAACTGTTGCCCCTGTTGAAAATTTACTGAGTTATTGTAGGAAGTAGTATTTGCTAGCACAGTAAAGCAAAAATATGTGAAGTACTAGATACTTTATTTTTGTACTAAATGAAGCTTTCTAACAAAGTGAAATTTTAGCAGTTCTATCACAAAATGTCTTTATGATGTGTTAGGCATATTTTGATATGCCTTTTTATAATCACTTTCTTTGACTAAGCTCTTAAAATATTGATATTCTGATGTGATTCATCAATCCATTTGTAAACTAGTTACTCACTACTTTAACATATAATGCACTGGTTTACATGCCTTGCATCATTAATCCTTGAGCTGTTTATATACTTTATCACTTCATTGTCAATATTTGTGTGATATTTTCAAATATAAATGTTGTAGAAGTCTTAGACAGTAAAGCCAAAATTCACTAATATGGACTGATGCCAAAATATTCTTGTTGGTTAGTTTATAAATGTGTTAAACTTTAATGTATCTATTACTAATTGTTTTTATTCATTAACAACAACAACAAAAGAATATCCACTAACTTCACTAATATGTTCACACAGTCACAGAATTGCAAGGATTGGAAGGGACCTCTAGAGATTGAGCCCAACCCCCAGTTCATAGTCCACATATTCGTATGTCTGTAACAGGAAGTAATAAACCTTTAGCTAGAATCTCAAAACAAATAGTTACTATTTGATTATAATTTTTGCAAAGTAACAGTGTTGTTGACATCTTGTGAAAATGCTTTTTGTATAGACTGTAGCTGATAGAATCCACCCATTCCTTAACTTATACTTTTAGGAAGGTTTCCCTCTTTATCATTCGAAATCTAATGGCTAGATGTAATTCTCTGCCTCCTTTGGTATTCAAATAAAGAATAAAAATCTGGAAAAAATTATTATGCTCACTAGATGATGTCAGCAACAAAATGAAGCTTACAAATCCATAAATGCTCAACATGATCCTGAACCCATAGTGACATTTGAATTTCTCTATGTAATTGGCAACTTTGTTGAAAAGTGAAAGCCTGGAGATCCCTACCAGGTATATGGAAGCAAATGGAATTATATCTGTATAATTTTCTTGAAGATAGGAAAGTACAACATGCCTAGTCTTTTTGTACTGATGTCACATTAAAAGCAGTACCAAAGCAGTTGTTAAGAGCTGATGCAGTTGCCAAAAACTGTGGCAAAGTTGAAAGGTGATCCTGAAGGTACCTAGGGAAAGATTGGAGTCATTCTGGTTGGTTTATATTGACTGAAAGCAGCAATGTACTTGTCTTTTGTGGTAGAGTATTTTTTTTTTTTTTTCCTAATCCCTATCACTTTTAATCTAGTGAGACAGTGGACTTTACTATTAAAAAGGAAAAAAAGATTTTAAAGTCAGATTCCTGATCTGTAACTTTGCAGAGTTACAGGGCAGCAGGAGCAAGGAGGCATTGACTTACTTAATTCACAAAACACTAAAAATCAATTTCTGCATGGTTAGAAATTGCTGTCAGAGCCGCAAAGATCTTGCGGAGGTTTCAGAGACTCCAGGGAGGTGGATATAAAGCAAAGAGCTACAAGGAAAAGTGAAGAATGTATTTTATTTAAAAGTTCATTATGGGGGGGAAAAAAATCTATTTCTTCTTACTTCAATATGTACAAGTCAACATGCATCACATCGCTATTTAAAATTGTTCCCAGCATTAGTGAGTTTCAATACTCAAATAAAATCAAGACATTTTTTTTTTCAGCAGTAGACATGAAGATACACATGCAACATTTTGAGGTATCCAAGAGCAACAAACTGACATAGCTTCCATTATCTTGAAATTCTGAAAGAGAAAAAAAGGTATTTGAGAAGTATTTTTACATCTTTGGTAGTGTAAATTTAGGGACATGCTGTTCCCTGCTCCTGGTCACCAGTGGCAGGATAGAGGAGTGGCACAAAGCTGCACCAGGGGAGGTTCAGACTGAGCATGAGGAAAAATTTCTTTACTGTGAGGGTAGTCAAACACTGGAACAGCCTTTCTATTGAGGTGACCAATGCCCCATGGCTGTCAGTGTTCGGAAGGCATTTAGATAATCCCCTCATTAACATGATTTAACTTTTGGGTAGCTCTGAAGAGATTTGGCAGTGGAACTGGATGATCTTGTAGGCCCCTTCCAATTGAACTAATAATAGTTGGAAGTGAATATTCATTTTTAGTTTCTGTTAACTTGCAAACAGAGGGATATCCTGAAAAGTTCACATTAAGTTCACTGTAAGCCAGAGATGATAATTCTATGTCAGAGTTCAGACCGTTTGAATATAGTAAACTTTTTATTATTTCAGAATTCTGGCTAGAGATTCATTGCTTATTTTGGAAAGTAATCCATCTGATCGTGGATTTGTTGGTTTTCTTTTTCTCTAAGCATGACCAAAGTAGAACAATCAGAAATTATTTTGGTAGTACTTATTCTTTAAAGTACCAATAGCCATAGAGGAAAATGTGTTTTTATTTTTTTCTGTCTGTTTTTAATTGTTTATTTAGTAAGGAGAAAACAATAAACAAAGCTCTGTTTTGCTGAGGGGTAGTATTTTAGACATCACTGCTCTTAGAAAGCCTTGCTGGAATCAGATGATTCATGCGAATAACTCCAAATGATATGATGGTATACTTTGTTGCTTTTGCAGCATCCACTATGTGGGCTTCTGCGTTTTCACGTTTATTTGCAATAAGCAACAAAACTCAAAATCAACAGCTTTGTTCCTAGATGCTAGAATTATTTGCAGGATTTACATTGCCCGTGTGGGGTTCTACTACACACAATCCTTGTGAGCAGTAGAGACACTGCTGCATAATTTTAGCAAAAACTATAGCCATACATACCACTCAGTCTGTAATTACTGAAAGATCTGAATGTACTCTCCTGAAGGTATGTCTCTTATGTAATGCATAACCAAGTAACGTTTTACCAAGACTGTCATGATCCATGGGAGGATGTAATTTAACAAAATAAAAATGAATAATGTATGGCTCTACCTTAAATTATTATTCCCATGCCAATCTCTATAATTAATATATTTATATATAATTAGTAAGTATTATCTGTCAGTCTCAAGATGCTATAGTTTATAACAGATAGCATTTAGCATGCAGTAAATGTAAAAAATAAAATCTTTATTTGCTAACTGGCTGAATGTACTGTGCTATCCCAGCTACAGCTTTTGCAGGCAGGCCAGAGCAATTCTGGAGATGTATTTTTAGGTAACTTTTTCCAATGATGATTATAATTGTATCTGTCAAAAGATCCTTATATTCCTTAAAAAAGGTAAGGTTTCCAGTCTTTTAGAGATGTGTGCACGTTATTCAATATTGAACAAATTGCACTTAATATCAAGCAGTATGTTTGTCTGGGTAATGAAATAGTCACTAGCTGCTATAGCCTTGATGAAGCATCTCAGATGGACCTCTGCCTCAACATCATTAATTCCCACTTTTTTTGCTTCTCTAACCAGATTGCCCAGTTCTTGTCCAGTTGTGGCAGTGGAGAGTGGGAGGGGAATAGTCTTCCCCTTCAAACTGTCTTCTGAAAATCCCCATGCATCTGCTCTTTGTCGTGAGCCCAAAGAGAGATCGTCTCTTATCTAGTTCCAGAGCCTGGTTTTCAAGTCCTTTGATATTTCAGTAGTTGAGAAAAAGACAGTGTCCCAGGAGGCTAGAGTACTCTTTTAAACCTACAAAGCTTTACTCCCTATGAGATATTCACTAAACTTTTGTAGTAAAATGTATGATTGATCATTTCTGCTTATACAATGATTAATTCACTTTTCCAGATTTTCTTTTTTATATGCCAGTTTTCTTTCCATGATTACAATATCAAGAAACAGGACTTTAGGGCAGAGTCTCAAACTAGGAAGCCACATCAAAGATTTTTATTACAGGTACAGGTTTAGGATAATAAAAAAGGAAGATATTTTCTGAAGCTGATTTGACAGTTGATTTTTGTTAAGGGGCTAGGCCTCCTTAGGCTGACTTGCTCTGACTATTACAGTGTATACACTGCAAAACTGTAGTTGTTTCAGTCTTTTGTTTCTGCATGCTACCAACAAAGGAAAATGAAGTGATCGCTTGAAATAAGGATGAGTACTTTAAAAAATGAAAGAAGATTGGCCATTTTCCAGGTCACGCTGTAATACAGACCACTTAAGTTCAGTTGATAGAATGGACATAAACATTTATTTTTTTAATTATGTGAATTTAAATAGGCAGGTAAGGAAAACTGGGTGGAACTATAAATATCACTGCATATACAAGTTGAAAATAGGTGTTAGGTTTTGACTTGTAATAGCTGCTGAGCAGCATAAATCAGCTAGAAACTTGAAGAAAAATTATGATATTGCAGGAACTAGCAAAATGAAGAGATTCTAAATAAATGTTCCAATAAAGTCAATTTAATAAGCAATTGATTGTATTTATTTTTGATTCATATTCCTTTTGTCAGTCATAATTAAATATACCTGTATTTGAGATTGGCATGAGCTGTTTCATGGGCTTTGCTTATACTCTGATGGATTAACAGATATATCATAAAATCATAGAATGCTCCCTGCTCAATGGGACAGGGGGTCCCCTACCATAGGCAGGGCTGCCAACCTCCCCATTTAATACTAGACCAGGCTGCCTAGGGTTCCATCCTGGCCTTGAATGCCTTCAAGGACAGGGCATCTACAACTTCTCTGAGCAGCCTGTTCCAGCACCTCACCACTGTCTTAGCAAATAATGTGATCTTTCTGGAACTTCTCTCACTTTTATCATCAAAAAGTAAAGCTGCAGGGTTTGGTGCATTTGCAAGTTCAGAAGAAATATCCTTTGGTGGCAAAAATGAAGACTGTAACATCTGCTGTATCCAACCTCCTTCTTCATTTTCTCTATTTCAAAGTAGAAATAAGCATTTTCTTGAAGAGATAATCAAAATAAATGAACACAGAACATGGAAAATAAATGAAAAACCATCCAAACTCACACCATCCCTGTCATTATGAGCTGTACCTAAACCAAAGTCTTTTATATGGACTTTTTCAGTTAAGATGGATTTTTTGGCTAGTTAAGATATTCCAGAAGTTTAATTTTGTGTATAGAAATTCCAGCTCCTTATCACTCTTTGAAAACTTCATTTTCTGTCAGTGCTGGTAACACCACAGCATGGCAGGAGTGGATCCTTCTGAACATCTCCCTCCTCACCTCTCTTAATCCAGATTAAGTGAATGGATGACATAACACAACAAGGTAGTGTGCTCCAAATAACATGAATTCCACTGTGAAGGAAAAAACAACTTTTAAACTAACTTTTAAATGTAATGAGTATCAATTTATTTAAAAGTAAAAGGAAATGCTTTTTTAACTTAGAGGCTAATAGGTTATTTGCATTCGTTCACTGAGTTCCATTTTTATTCAAAAAACATTAGCTCTTCACTGAAGTGCATTTTAAACATAAGAATTGATGTCTCTTGGAGTATGTAATGACCTATAATTTTCCTCCCACTTCAGAGTAATGAATGCAGTCATTTCTTCTTTTGTATGAATTTCTTAATTATTGAATTATTGGACTTATTGGTGATGCAAATACTATTTTTCTTTCTGAAATTTGTGTTTTCACTTTATTTTTAAAAGAAGTATGTGATCTGAAGAAGATAGTGAAATCTGCACTTTTCCTTAGGCAATTTATAGTATACTCGAGTTTGCTTGGTGTTATTCAATGCATGTCTCCAGAATTGTTGAATCTCATCCTGAAATAGCATAGGCTCCCATTAGCTAACAGTCTAGAACAGTCACGCAGTATTTCTTGAAATATCCTGGAAAGGGAAGAATGCTTTTAAGCTGTTAATGCTCATATATTAGTTTTACTTAGAACAGTATATATATCACAACGTACTTAAAGCTATCTTTATGTATTTAATGATGTTACTTAAAGAAGGTGGAAAGCTGAAAAGCGTCATACTTTGCATCAAAAGCATCTGAAAATTAAGAAAGAATTAAAAAATAGATGTCAGAATAACCCTTTAGCAGTGTTATGTTTCCAATTTTTTAACACCTTTTCCAGCTATTCTTTTGAAGGTATTTATTTTCAAGTTTACTCATGAAGAGATGTAATGCTCTGGGGAGCATTTCACAAATTTAGTGGAATTAAATCTGGCCACTCGATAAAGGAACTCAATCTTGAAACAATATTTCAGGATGATACAAAGGACCATAGTCCTCCCAGAAAAGATTTCAATAGATTTATCTGAGCAAGTACTGGAGAATCAAATTCATAAGCTGTAAGGCAGGAGAAATGTATTTCAGGGTAATGCGTTTTTTTAATTTAGAGTCTTAAAGAATAATTATCTGTTAGTGAATGCATACTTATAAGGTAACATGGCTTCTATTGTTCTCAGCACTTTATAAACATCTTCAAAAACACTTTTCTTGCAACAGAAGTTAGCAGCACTGTAGTAGTGGATGGAATACAAAGAATCCAAGGGATTAAATTGTCTTTATTCAAATAACTTTCCCACCTCTTTTCAGTGTTCCTAAGCCTGTTCCTAAGTTCAGCAGTCGCTTTCCTTCATCTTAAGGAAGACTGAAAACTATATGTAAAAACTTGTGAGCCATTGAACTCTTCTTTTAGCAATGAATTACAATCACATGAATAGAAGTCTTTCCTGGGCAAGGCAATAACCAGTCTTTACTGGTTGATTGGCTCATCCAGTGTACTGTTAACACTGTGAAGCCTTTAGTCTTATGGCTGGATTGCCTGAAATTAGATTTCAGTTTTTTTTGAGGTTGGACGAAAAATGAAAGGCAGAGAATTCCCCTATCCTCTATTGCCCGCAATGTTCTGGATAACCTTGATTTGTCATTTACTTGTCATTACAAATACAATGCAGATTTTAATATCTTCATTTTGTAAATTAGAGCTTCTAAATATGATATAAAAATGTAACAACCTGACCAGCACTTGCAATCCTTGAATCCTTTTGTAGAGCAGATAAGCAGTGTAAACGTAATGCTGTTTCCAGTCAAGAACTGCCCAGTCTTCCAGAGACGTTTATGGAGCTCACACTGTCACAAGCTTTCCTTTATCCTTTCAAGAGAAAGGAGAGCTTTTACATAGGATGTCTGAGGGGCATTTAATGAATTACGAAAGTAAAAAATGTGGAGATTTCTCTAGCCTGTGATGTTTCATGTTGTATAATCTGGTTATCCCTGTATCATGAAATTTTATCCCCTCTTTTCCAATACAATACGTTAGTGAAATTTGGCTGTTCTTCATTACAAATAAAAAATAAAAATAATTCCAAGTTTGTTTCAGTTAATGGAAATGGGTTCACGCTTTTTAAACTACAATGCAAGATCAAAGTTCAAGGAAATGAAGGGATGTCAATCATCCATTCACCTGCTGCTGCCTTCTTGCAACTCATACCAATGGGACCTTTTAAAGTAACTTCTATATCTGGAAAATGGCCGATGGATCCACAGACTATCCTTACTGTATATACATACCTTATCACAGAAATTGTACACGTGTTTTCTGCTCGTGGCATGAAGAAATAGGAACATAGAGAGTAGTCCTTTAATTGCAGTAAACTTGTGCTTGCTTAGTGGGCTTGGCTATGCTGTGAATTAGTTATTTCTCTTCTGAAAATTTCAAATAATTAAGATACATAAAAGACCCTTTAAGTAATATAAGGATCTCAGTGTAAATGTATATGTAAATATATATGAAGTTCAAACAATATGGATTCATCACAAATTACTTTTGTTCATCTTGCCTTTAGGATGTCCAAGAAGATTTGTGGAGAGACTGCAGAAATAGCTAAGTGAAAAGGACATTTTTTCTGCAAACAAATGAGTCTGAGTTTAATAGTGAAGCAGAAATGAATTTTGTAAATGAAGCTGGAGATGTGGAGCGTGGACCTTGCAGAGCAATTCCGGGAGATCATGGGATTGAATTAAGACTGTGAGGCACTGGCTGAAGGGGAGTTTGGCAGAATCACTAGGCAATTCCATGTAATTGAAGAAGAAAAGATCTATAATATGTTTTGAAAGGACTTTTAACTGTGACTCTTACTTCATCCTAGGGCTTGCCTCATTTACAGATTCAGTAAGGGCACGCTCTGTTCTAGTATCCAAATTGTAAGTTCTTTGATAGCTTGTGTACATGTTTTCAGACATGTTTTGGCTAAACTATGGTTTTAGCTACACCACCATTTCCTAATGCACTTTTTCAAAAGCCATTTAAGATATTGCTAAATTCTAGCAAAAGGCAAAATAAATGACTCCACTGCTCCTCTGAGACCACGCAAATGCCCATGAATCCTATCATAGATGAAAATGAAGTTAGTGTGACCAGATTTTACCTTGGTAGCCCAGCTTGGCATTTGATCACGTGCTGCACACCTTTGAAGAGCTTTTATATTTCGGGGACATGGCTAATCCATAATGTTTTGTCATCTCCTCTGTACTATGCTCTGTTTTCAGGTGCTTCCATATGGCTCTATGCAGCCTGGGTTGGCAACCCTGCTCACAGCACATATGTTGAAACTAGATGGTCATTGTGGTCCTTTTCAACCCAGGCCATTTACTATTCTTCTGTTTTTGTTGTTGTTGTTGAAATATCACTCGTTCTCTATTTGCAAGTGCCCTGCGTTCACCAGAGTAAATCCCTTAGACTTAGTGGACTGAAACCATCTTCTTTGTGTCCTTCTTTTTGAATTCTCATTTAAACATTTAATCTTCTATCTCTGATTTTAGTTGTCATAAGCAACATTAATTATTAGCTTTTTCTCCTAAAGGCTGACTGAACTGAATTTCAGATCAGATTGGCTGCTCAGAAGAGAACGTTTTTTTTTTTTTTTTTGTTTGTTTGTTTGTTTCTGTATGTCAGTGACTCAGAACAGCTTAACTGCAAATGTGAGAAATTGGTATGGAAGAGCAGCGTTTATTACAGGACACTAAATGACTGCCCTCATGTGGCAAAATGAGAGCAGTACCACTCGCTATATTTCTGTACTTCTACATGTAGAAAAAAACTCAAGGATTTAAACTGAAATATTATTCAGAGACTGATATCTTAACTTCATTTTTGAAAGCAAGGGCTAGGCCTGCATTTCTGAATGATTGGGTTTCATGCAAAAGCTGATGTTTCTCACATAGGCAGTGTTTATTTTCTTGCTATGGTTCTTCTGTGCTGATTCCTTTTATACAGATTATCAAGTTTATTTTAAAATTCTCATTTACCTCAGTGATTAAGAACTGTGAAATCCTTCTAATATCGATTAAGAAAGAAGTCTTAAGAATATTAATGTTTGACTTTGGATATTCCTACATGCTCTTTATTGTCACTGGAAATTCAGAGCAAGTATCCAACAGTCAAAATCTTTTCCTCATTTTTGCTATATCTTCTACAATTACAAAGGCTTTATGCTTTTGAAGAAAAATAATTTTCTCACTATAGCAGCACTTCATGCTCTGTTCTCAGAACTTCATTCAGGCGGGTTTGAAGCACTGAAAAGCAGACAAATAAAAAATGTATCCCTCTAAATCTTCCTCATCCTCTCATTTTGGAGTTGCTGTGATGCAAAGTCAAACTACGATCCAGCATTAATAGCAAAGTGAATAGAAAATTCAGGCAAGGCATATTGAAAAGCTGGAGTTTATGCTGGTGATGAGAAGTCTGTGCAGTTTCGTAATTGTGGTAATGATGCAGTGCATCCTCTGAGTGCAAATATAAATGATGCATACTGTTGGGGAACATAACTTTTAATTGCCTTTCTTTTTGTCAGTAGGATTTAAGTGTGCAATCTGAAGGGGGAGGGAGACTGGAAGGTGAAGCAAGTTTCCTATTGTCTTCTTGTGAAGTCAGAGATGTTGTCCATTCCAGATGATGACAAGCATAGTTTTATGACAGAAATTCTATGTATGCAAACGAAACAGAAGAAATACATTTTTTTCCTGCCATTCTGAGTAGAAAGGGAAAAAAAAAGTGAAGGAGTGAGTCTTCAGAATCTTAGAATTACTGAAGCAGTGCTGGTAGAGATGGACTCATTTGCAAGTCCCTACTGGGGAAATTCAATGCCAGTGATGCAAGCAATTTTTCCTAATGCTAATTATTGCTTAGTTGCTTTGAGTGCTTGTACATTTGTCAATGTATTATTATAAAAACTAGAATGCTGTAATGGTAAAGAGTAGGCTGCGGTCTGACCACATGGGCTGTAAAAGTTAGGATGATCTAGCCATGAAGTAACAATTCCCAAAGAGCCTTTCTTATATTGTCAGATCTTAAAAAGGAACAGAAAGTCAAAATAAAGTGTACTGAATCTAACTGGCTTTCTCTAAGTTGTCTAGAGACAATCAGTATGCGTGAAATTTGATATATATGGAAAATGATATCTTCATAAAAAAGTTGAAGATGCATTTAAATGCCTGTATCGTTTTCTTAAAACTGTGTTCAGAAACACACCGGGCCAAATCCATTTGCCTTTCTCTCAGGAGAATTTCAATTACTTTCAGTGAAACTAAATGCAAAAATAAACTGAACAATCTGTGGCCTAATATATCTTCCTACTGGCACCAAAATGTAAACAAAAAAGCTTTTAAACCTTTTTTTAACTTGCATTTCCTGACTTTGGACTTTCAACTTCATTTCTGCATGTCCACGCTGAATTAATTACAGCCTATTTCATGATATATCCTTGGAAAGAAAGAATACAAAACATTAATAAGCTTCTAACGTACCCAAGTGGGAAAGTACCTCTATGTACACCACAGTGCTGTCTGTTGCATCTATTTCTGTATGCTGGATGAAAAAGAGTACTATTTACTGAGTCATGATGAGCATATTCTGACAAACTTTCTTTCTTAAACTCAGAAAAACTGATAAAGATTAATACATTACAGAAAACATCTTGCTGAAAAGTAAACTACAACCATACAAAGTTCTGTGCATTATTCAGGAATGTAAATAATATGATGTGTTAAAATGATGCAGTAATCTCAAATAATGGTACTTTTCTGAAACGCTGAAGAATTGAAGGAATTCAAGTAAACTTGAAAAAAAAAACCAAAAACCCAAGGCAAAAGTTCTGATAGACTTTATGGCACCAAGCAGTGTGGTGTGCTCAACTCCACATGGTCTGAGTGACAGGATGCTATTCAGAGGGACCCAGACAGGCTCAAGCAGTAGGCCCAGGAGACCCTCATGAGGCTGAACATATCCAAGTGCTGTCTTGCACCTGAGTTGTGGCAACCCACAATGTCAATACAAGGACACTGGAGAATGTGACGGTAAAGCAGAGTCCCACCAAAAGGACTTGCAGACATCTGTATGGCAAGCTGGACATGAACCAGCAGTGTGCCCTTGCAGCCCAGAAAGCCAACCATATCCTGAGCTGCACCAAAAGAAGCATGGTCAGCAGGGTGAGGGAGGTGATCCTGCCTCTCTACTACCTGAGCCTGGTGAGGCCTCGCCTGGACTGCTGTGTCCAGATGTGGAGTCCTCAGTACAGGAGTAACATGGACCTGTTGGATTGTGTCCAGAGGAGGGCCACAAAAATGACCCAAGGGATGGACCATCTCTCCTACAAGGACAGACTGAGAGAGCTGAGCCTGTTCAGCTGGGAGAAGAGAAGGGTCCAGGGAGACCTGAGAGCAGCCTTACAGTATCTAAAGGGGGGCTATAAGATAGACTTTGTGAGGATCTGTTGTGACAGGACAAGGGGAAATGGTTTCAGTCTGAATGAGGGGAGATTTAATTGGATATATAAGGAAAATGTTTTTTACAATAGGGGTAGTGAAGCACTAGAACAGATTGCCTAGGGAGATGGTGGGTGATCCATCTTTGAACACATTCAAGGTTAGGCAGCACCAGGCTGGGAACAACCTGATCTATCTGAAGATGTCCCTTTTCATTGCATGGGAGTTGAACTAGATGACCTCTAAAGGTTCCTTCCAACTCAAACTATTCTGTGATTCCACAGAGGTAGAAGGATACATATGGATTCTGTATGGGAATTGCTAGATCATGGCCTGAGCACCAGATGAAAAGGCATGGCTAACCCAGGGAGCACAGTCACAAACCCTGCGTCCACCCTTCCTCAGCTTCATTTAAGGGTTAGTAAGCTGAGAGAGCAGTGACCCTATTTGGATACTGTGCCCTTATTGAGACTCCATGAGCCTTTGAGAAGGGTGAACTACTTTTTTTGTGTCACTTTCTAAACTAAATCACGATGTATGCCTTCACAAGCATGTTCCTGCCCTAGTAGAAGACACTGTCACTGCCTTCCATCACTACACATATTCCCTATAGCTTTCTTTTCCAAAACATCATGTTTTTATCTGTAGCTCTGAGGATGAGAATTACCTTCTCTCTCCTTCTGTTATATTATCTAGCTATGGCTTCTCATAGTACTGTGGTATGTTTGTTATTGCTGTTAAATGGCAGGGTTCAGAATTAAAAGTTAAATGGGTCAAAATAGATATTTCTCAGCTATTCTTAAAAGTAGAAAAATCCTAGTGTTGACTACTGTCTTCAGCTATAAATAATAATAATAATGATATAAAGATGCTGTCAGAAACAAACAAACAAACAAACAAATAAAACTTGGGGCTGCTTCTGTTTTTTTGTCTCTTCTTCATCAGCTACATGCAAATGCCTCAGTCCTTCTCACATCTTAGCGTGCAGGGGGACATGCTTCTGCTCCACAGCTACCATACAGCTACTGCAGGATGGTGCACTGTGCCGTGTCACTCCCCTGCTATTTATGCCTTTTCAGCGCTTGGACTTGATCTTCTAAGATTACAAATAGAAGTCTGGCAGAGGAAGAGAGATCCTGAGGTATGTTGCACAAACATGAAGCAGCAGAAGATGGAGAGTCAGGAGTGCATCAAAGTGGTTCTTGTCAGTGGCAGTTGGGAAGTTGGAAGATACTGGATCTTTGTTTTTCAAAGCAGAGCTTCCAAACTGAGCCCTGTGTGTGCATACACGTGTATGAATATGTGGAGTGTAGTTAAAAAACATCACCCATAGGATTCAGACATTTGCCTTATGTGCTGCTCCAGCTTCTTATTCAGGAGGGAATATCTGCCACAGCTCTTGTGACAGCAAAATAGCATTGAATTTCTCCTAATTTCTGGACACCTTTAAAACCTGCATTAGAGGTGTGAGGCCTACAACTTAAGTTTAATCTCTTATAAGTAGATTTTTTGTGATTTGCTATATATGAAGCTATTATTCTTAGTTACCTATTTAGACTTTTTAAGAAACATTCCACAGATTTTTCAGGCAGAAAAACACAGGTAAGAATTAGAGCTTTTTCTCAAGATGGGATATTTTTCATCTATGTCTACATCTTAAAGAAAATTGCATTTGAATCCAGTCTGTGGGGTCTTGCAAGATTACTGCTGCTGCTTCCATGAGCTGGCATTCCTCTCAACTGGACAGGAATTAAGTATCTTTAGTTGCCTATACAAAAGTATTTGCTGATCTCTGAGGCAGTGTTGTATTTTATTCAAGATGTCTGCCTGCATTGACAAAGATGACACAATTTCTAAGAAGCTCCGACTCTTCTGCAGAGGCATCTAAGGTCCAGGTGAAGTACCTGAGGGCATTTCAAGAGGCTCTATATACCTCAGGATAGCTCCCTAGATAATCTGCCAGATTGTAAGATCTTCTCATGTTTCAACTCAGAACTGAAGTAAGGATTTAGTGCTGAACTGAGAGACAGAAATGTAGTTTATATAATGTTATTTGTATATATGAGTCCTTAATAGCTAAACTCTCAATACAGCCAGCTGAGATTTAGGGCAAAATTCTGTTGCTGTGACATAAGTGTTATCAGAAATCTCACACAGACCTTCTATACTTGCTGAAGGTTCTCCTTGGATTTTGCATTTGCCAGAATCATACAGGTCTTTCAGAGATCTTGTGGTGTCTCAAAAGTCACTGCATGCTTATGTTCAGGCCTCTGAATTGAGAGTTTTTGTCCACGTACTTGATGGAACCCGGAAAGTGACTGTCTCCAGAGTAGATTCTTAGTTTCCAGACAGAGATGTTGAATGACCAAAACTTCAGTGCCATTGATTTGAAGTGAATGTCCTCTCTTTGTGAGCTGTCCAAAATTAATTCTTATGGTGGTGGTTTTTACTCCCCAAGCTTTTAAAAAAGATTATGGGGTTTGAATTTGGAGTAGGGTGAATCATGTTACGTATCTTTTTATTTTGCTGATTGTTATGAGATTGAGATAACAGCAGCTGCAGTAACTGGGCCACAGTGGAATCCCCTGAGTCTGTATAATACCTTCCTTGTCTTCCTACTTAGAATCTTTGGCTTGATCCCAAGGAGGCATCCTTCATTGTCAAGTTTTATATCTTTCTTGAGTTGAAGTTGAGACTGATGTTCTCAGAGAGGTGTTCCCTGCACACCAAGAAATCCTCTTAGGTAGCAGTGGAAGAACCACTCTTCTGTTGCACTTGGGCAGTGTGACTCCATGTCATGATGATCTCAACAGCCAGCTGAAAGAATTTAGACTGAGTTCTGCTTTCTGCTATTCACTCTCTACATCTTTTGTTTGATTAAATGCTCTCCTTGTTTGCTCTCTGCCATTCTCAGCCTCTCATTCTGTCCCCATTTGTGATGAGAGTGGTCTGCTCCTGAACAGTGGGCCTGGGTTGGTTAATGGCTGTAGAGGTCTGAGGACTCTTTTTTCTTGTCTGTGGGAGAATGCATTAACTACTAGGTTATGATATGAAAGTTCATAGCTCTGTTGTAACTCTTGCTCCCTGAGCCAAGGAACCACAGTTGCTGCTGTGTTTGATGCTCTCAGTATACACTGAATGTGATCTACTTGTTTGAGTTCTTTGAGAATTTTCAGGTAGTAACATTTAGTTTCTGGGCCCCACGTGGTACTGGTAACTGTGGCAGGTGATTAAGCTACCTTCGTTTAATTTGCAAGAACTGTAAAGAAATTGATGCCAATGCAGCCTTCCTAAATTCATGTAATCCAATATCTTCAGTTTTAACCCTTGCTTTGTAATTTCTTAAACTCTAGTGCACTCTGGTAAATACAAAGGAAATGAAAGAGAAACAGACTAGGTGTTCATTCCTAGTTGTTCTTTCTTTGAAGTATTTGTTATGAATTTGGAACAAAAAATAGTACTTCTCTGCTGTTGTCTTTATGTGTATATACATTTTGAAATTTCTAAATGTAAGATGCGTGGTTATGAAGGCTCTTAATTTAAAAAACAATTCAATATTAAAGATGGCTGTATTTTTAGTGCACTTGTGTACTCTGGCCTCACGGTGGCACAGTCGGTTAAGAAATCATTCATATTCCTGTAGTCTTCCGCCTTCCCCTCATTTCTCTGGGGTGGCACATAGATGTTCTGGAAAGCAGTATTTCCTGCTTCATTCTCTACGGAGAGAAGAAAAATTTTCTGACTCAAACACTTCCTTTGTTTATAGAAGGCTGTGAAATGCTAGCTTTGATAAAATAAGTGAGATGCCAGCCTAAGAAAGGAACAGCAAACTTGCCTGGTTTTATGGCTTTCTACAAGGACATTGTTTGAAGATAACTCAGTGAATGCATTAGTTAGAGACAGCTAGTATTTAGAATGGCTCATGGACTTGTGTTTTGATCAACTGCTGTTTGTAGCATTTCTGAAGGAAAAGGCATGCAGTCTATGGAATAAGCATCTAAACTGCTATGTTAGCTGCCTGGTGTCTTGTAACAGGTTGTTTTTGGTAAAAAATTGCTTTCGAGTCTGCCCTGGAAAAAACAGAGGTCAAAGCCTTGTCTTATTACAATCAAGACGAAAATCTTCAGTGTTTTTATGCGACTAATGCTTTACCTTAAATTCTTTTCTGTATGTCATAAAACTTAATTCTTTGGGTTATTTTTCTTAAATTATTAAATAACTTCTAAGCTGCTTGTTTGCAAATGTTTTCCAAAATGTCATGGCTAACATGCAATTTAAAAACATTTTCCTGGCTTTGCTTAACTTTGAATGTTACTGTTTGTGAAGGTAGGTGTTGGCAGTTATTAACATTTTCCTTCTTCTTGGCTCAGTAAACTCCTAGTTACAACGATGGAAGATCTTCTAAGATGAATGTTGAGATCCTAATCTGAAGGCAGTCAGGGCAGTTACTCATCACTGACATTGTGAGAAACTATTCTTTCATAAAGATTCTTCTGTGTGATTAGGACTTGGGTATTCAATAAATAACATTTTATTTATTTTTTTTCTTTGTGTCATACCAGGCTTTCAGCTGAGAATAGTTCTTACATTTCTATTTTTTTTTTCACCCTTATAGTTTTCTTATGATCTTGTATAGATGAATAGCAATGCACTTACACAAATTTCAGCACAACAGAAAGGAAGAAATACAGACCAACAGCTTCAAAGAGGGATCTAGGACAATCTCTTTTGAAGAGCAGCTCTGAATTTTTTTAAACAAACTAAACCGATCCCAAAGAGTTTCATAGACATTTTATTTTCCTTTATGGAGACTTAAAAGATTTTTGCTTGGCTGCTGCCACAGATATGCTTTTACTATGGAAATTTTAACAAGAGAAACAAATACGCTTCTATCCCCAAGAAGGGAAAGGGTTAATGGAAAGGAGAAGAGGAAAGACTTTTTCTTGAAATACCTTAATTTAAACAAACAAAAAAAGCAATCGAAAGCAATCTACTGTTTTTGTGGTAGAGAGGGAAACTGAGATTTGAATTGAGACTGCCTCAGCAATTTGTTATTAATTCATGAAAACCAGTTTTTATTTCTTTTCTTCACAATGCACATGTACAATGTTGTATTTTTTTTTTTTTTTTTGCTGATACAGATTCTCTGTTTTGATGCTATATCTATGTGTACATAAAAGGACAATGTTTTGAGGAAAATCCTTTTCTTCACATGATGCTCTTGGCAGTAAATATAGACTTACAGTCTATGTATTTCTCCCAGTTTTATTTTGCTCAGATCAGAGCATTTTACTTTTCAAACAAGATAACTGGTAGACAAAGGACCACAAATCTAGCCATGGAGTTGCACCGTGCTCAAACTTTACCCCATTGCTGTGCGTCACGCTACCACCCCTGCTTAATCTCATTCTGTTCTTCCATGAGACCTTTGCCTCCTTCAGGGCAGGTCAGATTGCACTGAAATTTGTAGAAAAATCCTCGCTGATTTCACTGATTTCTGTGGGCTCATGCTCAGCCTCTCTGTGTGCCTGCTAGACAGTGGAGAAGGCTGAGTATTGAATTGTGCGAAAGTGCTTGCGAAGGGGCTTTGGCAGCACACAGTAAATAAACTCTGTGGGTCAAGTGGAGTGTCACACAGCTTGTGTTCCCTGAGCATGATGCATCCTAGGCACTGAGTGAGAAAACAAGACTCTTTTGTTTTAATAAGAACAGCAGTTATATGTGGAGAGAGATGACAGTAATGTATAGAAAGGGCGGAGTTGAGGTTGTGTGTACTTTTATTGTGAGTGCTCCCTTTTGCAAACTTAATGTTCTCTTAAAGTTTCTTTCTGAAAGCTCTGCAAAGCTCCTTTTTTTTTTTTTTTTTTTTTTTTTTTTTTTTTGCCATGTTATCCAAAGTTAGTGTGTCCTCATTTAAAATAGATTGAGCATCTTGGGTAGTTAGCTTTGAGCATCCTGACTTGTGAAAGAGGATGAGCATTAAAATAAAAGAGTAAATTATTAGTGTGTCATATGAGCTTGCATAGGGCACTGTCATAGCAATAAAACGTCATCAGAAACAGAACATCTAGAGAGCACAGTTTCTGTGTTCTTGATCTCTGTTCCTGAGTAGGGGAAAAATGTATACTGTCTCCTTTGTTAAATAATAAATTGTTGATCTGTGGATTCTTCAGGCATTTGCTGCATCTAGAAGAACCACCTTTTGTGGTATAACTAAAAAAGTTGTAAAAACTGTAAACTGATGAGTGTCTTAATAATTCAGCTTCTCATGGCAGCTTATAATTAAGATTTCCACTGGGAATGATGGGAATGAACCCTTATTCTCACAGAATGTTAGGCAATATTTAATGAGTTTATTCCCAGGCAAGAAATACAGACCTAAAACAAACACAAAAGCATATTTTTTCCAGGAAAAATACCCCCCAAAAGGATGTATAAGAGCCATCATTCAGTATAGATTATGGATAACTGGTTTGTTTATGTTTATGGTTTTCTGTCTGATTCTTGCTGACAAAAAAAAAAAAAAAAAAAAAAAAAAAAAAGCCCTCATTTTGTGTATTTTGTGTATGGCAGGTATACTATTCCATTAAATCTCTGGGCATTCAGCCCAAATAACAGCAAAGGTGTGGCTGCTGGTCCATTTCCAGACAAATCTTGTATTGGCTGATATTCACTCAACTCATATAAAGCACTAAAAAATAGGATATAGAATGATATAGAATGTAAATGTTCAATCAAAATATGTATAGAATCTTCCTAATGCTCACAGCTGTCATTTTGCTGTGTTATAATCTCCGTTATTCAGATTTGTGAACAGGAGGGAGTCATCTGGAAGAAACATATTTCAGCACAAGTAACTGAAGGAAAATAAAAGCTAAATAATAATAATAACTAGTATTAATATTAATAACAATAATAAAAACTCTGCATTTTGGACGAAAGCATCTTTAAATGCATTCTATTTCAGTTTTATTTTCATGCCTTCCCTTTAACTAAATTAATTTCCACATGCTGTTGCAGAGAAATAATGTCACTGAAATCCAGGCAGTCCTTCCTTATCAGTCAACAGCTGTCCCCAGATGCAGCATTTTAATTTTGAAAGGAATATAAGAGCAATACATTTTCACTGACAACCATGCAGCAAACAGCCCTCATTCTATAATAACTTGTCTAAGGTGTTTCTATTCATAGTTGCTTTCTGCCTATTTCATGTAACTGAATTTTATATTCACCTTTTCTACATTGTTTAAAGAGAAGGTTGTCCATTTCTGTTTATAATTTAAAAGCTCATTATTTTTGCTGGCTTCCATTCTCTTCAGTGCTGCTTCTTGTTTGATGTGTTCCTGTTGTCCTACCAGCAGGAATTCCATTGTAACCAGACTGCTGTGCTCAGTGTTCCTGCTGTTTTCCATTTTAATTGCTATTATTATGTTTGCCCCTCTACTAGAAGATTTGGTAAATAAAGTTGTCACTGTACACCTTAATCTTTGAAAACATATAAACTGTAATAAAAATTCTGTTTATAAACTCTTTCATAGATTCATAAGATCTCCACAGAGAAAACTGTAAATATTTTAAAATGCTGAATAAAAGGACACAGTCAGATTGTTACTAAGAACTTAACATCTCTTTTTAACTAATCGCTACATCTCAATTAAAGTTGTAGGAATACTTTCCAAAGGAAGTTAGCAGAGTGTTGTGAACTACTCTTTAACTACCATTACTTGTCATTCATGCACTGATATCAATGCCGTAGGTGGTTCTAATTCCTTGTATACAAAACTCTCAAGAAACCATTTCAGTACAAGAGGTAATCTTGCTAGCTATGTCTTGAGTGTACTGTAAGGAATTTGTGTCAAATAATATTCAATTTGTTAAGATATTATCCAGTGTTTATCTTAAAATGTACTTGGAAGCTAAAGACTTTTCTGCATAGCTCTGACTAAATATAGTCTTGTTTGGCTGGGCCTGAAACAGAGAGCATTACTATAGCTCCAAAGCTAGTAAAATGGATGAGGGGTGAGCCAGAACTATCACTCTACAAGCCAGATGGGAATTTGCCCAAAAGTCGGTTCATGATTTGACTCTTCCCAGTATAGATTGGGAGCAGACACAAAACCTTGGTCAAAATCCAACTTCTCTCCAAGGGCATGATGTGTTTTCAGTCAGGCTTCTCTTTATATTGCAGTCACTTGTCTGAGTCTACTGGTGAAATCTGTATCAAGCATAGTACTAGGACAAGCTGTTGCAGGATTCATACCGATGGAATTGGAATTCCAACTGTCCCATCACCAGGACACCACTGGAAAACCAATGCACTCAACTGATTTGGTGCAATTAACCCACTCACAGGTTTTGTGTTTTTGCATTGAGGATTTGGAGAAAAGATGGTGTGCCAGACAAAGAGAGGATTCCTTGTAAATGCAGCTGTCTCATTCAAGAGAACTGAGCCAAGGCTGCAAAAGCTGTCTGAGAATTGCCTGGTTGTTCTTTTTCTTTTTCTTTTCTTTTCTTTTCTTTTCTTTTCTTTTCTTTTCTTTTCTT
>NW_024884253.1:27592710-27722473 GCF_019232065.1 Centrocercus urophasianus
TTCTTTTCTTTTCTTTTCTTTTCTTTTCTTTTCTTTTCTTTTCTTTTTCTTTTTTTTCTGGGTACTGACTGCTGTGGTGAAGCAGTCATCAGACTGCAATTAAGGTTTTTGTGAAGATTTTCAATTTCACGGAGTACGGATTTATTTTTATGTTTCAAATTGTTTGAGAATATTGCTGCCCTGTATACAAGGATCATTATTTTAAAAGTGCTCACATTTCTGTGCTTGCTATTTTTTTCCTTTCTATTCATGGTCCAAGCAGACTGTGATAGATATTTGTGAATCCTTTTGCTGAAAACAACATGAGAAATTCAAGGCCCCAAGTACCCAGCTAATCAAATACAAGCAATACTGGAAGCAGTAATTAAATACCCTGGAACGATGCAGTCCTGAAATGCTGTTTTTATTTTTAAAGCAGTATTTCTTTATTTCATATTGCATTTTAAACCTGCTTTTTTCCACACTTTTTAGTTGTGCAATTGTATGTGTAAAACATTTGAACACAGGGACATTTCATGCATGTAGACAGAGATGTAGGCACTTAATTTAAGCATTATATGCATAAATATGTCTGATCAGCCATCTATATGAATGGTTGCTCCATTTATTTACAATTGGCAGTAATTCTATGTGCAGATTAAATGTATACTTTGAATATAACAGACAATGAATAACACAGATGGGTTGCAACTGAATGGTGGTTTACTCAGTTATTCATTGCTTTGGTCCATGCTCTGCTTACTATGTATATTATTTTATGAGACCAAGATATGGAAGTAGCTGTATGTGGGTGAATAATATTGTCAGCGAACCTGCAGGCAGTCCCCGAATGAACAGCCATCATAAGCTTTTTCAGGACAGGTGATCCCTTTACATTACAGCACAGAGTGTTGTACTGGGCAAACAGAACACCCTCCTTCAGGTTAGAAACTGTAAATGTTTTCTGCTTTATTGTTCACTAGGGAACTGCGAGGTAGGTTGGTACGAATCCAGAAATCAGCTGTCATGTTTATAAATGTTATCTTGCAATTTGTCAGCTACTGCTCTTTTTGTAGTGTAGTCTTTGCTCGTTCTGATAGAGTGGATTGAACTGGAGGATTAATGGCATAATCAGATAAAGTCAGTAAAAAGAACCGGTGTTAGGCTTCTATCTGTTTTTGCTCCAGTTGGAGTGCTTCTCTAATAGCCCCCAATGATTCCCAGGAAAAGAAATAAGTGTTTTCCTGCATATTTAGGGACCCATTATCCATGGGAGTCGTGGCTCCTCAGAACTGGAGTTTCAGTAGAAAAAGGAGACTGTAAAGAGAAAAGGATACTTGCTTAGCTATCTGAAGAAAATGTCATCGAGTGAATTCTTGGATACTGAACTGTGAAGAGTCTAGGTAAATCTGTATTGTTTCAGAGGCATGGTAAGTGTATAATGGCTGTGGTGAGGATCCTTTCCTTCACATAGAAGGAATACCTTCTTCACATAGAAGAAGATAGTGAAGGATAGGTAATTGTTGTACCAGTAGATGATATGTGCTACTTGCACATATACCTAGTGAACTGCAGCTCAGCTCCTATACAACCCTCCTACCCAGTCAGTTTCAGTAGCATGTCTATTATTCTGCTCTCTGTTGTGGAGTAGTTGCACATCCAGAGCATCACGTATTCTCTGTATGGTGACAAGTTTAGTTTTCTATCACCAAGAAATACATATGCTCACTGAAGGCTGTAATCTGACTGTGGAGCCGAATGATCTTTAAAACAGAATAGATGCGCACACCTTAAATAATTCCTTTTCTTCACTGTCAGCATTCACACAATGTACTTAATGCAGGTAATGACTTCAGATACATACAGCATACTCTGACTATAGTCACATGCCAGATCCGTGTCATGAATGCGTTCATTTATATTGTTTTAGCAAAGGCCATTGCCCTCTATTCATTTTATACCCAGCTGCGTCTTCTTACTTAGTCAAGGGAAGCTTGAGGCCTGAATCATTTATAAAGTGTATAACCTTGTTTTTGGTCAGTTTCCTTATATTTCACCGGCTGCCTGTGCTAGCATACAATATGTAGTAATTCAGGAATTTGTGGTGAATTTATTATACTTGAAAATATTCCCAAGCATATTTGGTAGAATGGTCTGAATATTAATGCCTCTCCTGAGTCAGTACAATTCCTCACTGTTCTGTTGTTACTGCTTTCTTTGAAATTCAGTCAACAGACTGCAATACCAAAACAACAGAAATATGTGCACTTATCTTCAGGCCATTAAAATCCTACAGCTGTGTTTACCTTCCTTTTTGTGCAAGGAATGAGTAAAAAGCTTTCAATCAAATACATTTTAAAAAAAGGAAGGACAGGGGAACTCCCTTGCAGGGATTAAACGCTGTAGCCTTCCTGGCACTTGCTGAAGAACAGAAACATTTTGTATAACGTTAGCTTCTCTTTTCTTTCCTATTGAAGCAGAAGCAGAGTTTCTAGCACCCCCTGCTTAATGGTGCAGGGCCCATGGGTACAATTCTGCAATCTAATCATTCCAGGTAATTTGCTGTATGGATGATTGGGTTAAGGCAAAGTGGTACAGAGACTTGAATTCATTTTTACCCGACTCATCGTCGCAACTGGAATGAGATTCACATTTTAATCTTAAACTTTTGCCAATCAGTGATTCTTCCCTCCAACCTCTCACACCATGTCCAAAGGAAAATCATGTGTATTTGTTTTCAATTTGGGTGATTAAAAAAGGCAGAGAACCTAATATATGAATGGGAAGGAAAACACATTCCGCTAGACTAATCTGCTCTTTTGATTTAATACCTGTATAGCCCTTCAAAGGTATGGGCTTCCCATGACGCTTTTTTAAGAGCTATATCTGTCCTTATAGAAATCTTAAGTATGTACTCCTTTTAGTACCTAAACTATTTTGATCTATGCATGGATTTTTTTTTTTAAGTTTTTTTAAATTATTTTTTTTAATACCTTGCCTTTGCTCAAAGGGAAGAAAACTAGCTTAAACATACATTTTGAAAACTGGAACAAGCAAACAACATCCCTCCACCACACAGCACACTCTCACTACTTACTGGAGTAGTCCACTACAGGAAAAATTTATTTATGAACAATTATTCAGCCTCCCCCTCTCACTTGCTTTCCCCAGAAAACAATACAAAGGCCTAACTTTTCACTGAGCAATTTTTGGGAGGTAAAAGAGGTCACCCGTTTCTCTTTTCATTTTCAAATCCCAAGAGGAGATTTTCAAGGATACTAAGCACCCAATTCCCACTGAGAATCAGAGAGAATTGGACGACTGACTGCCCTTTGTGTCTTTGATTTATTTCCCTCTTTGGTCTTTACTAACAACAATTTTTTCTCATTTGGAACACACTGATTGAAAACATCCAAGGTCAAATTCATTTTGCGGAATTCTAGTGAAGTCAACAAAGACACACACCAAGATGGAGTTGAGTCCATAGCTGCACTTTTAGGTTATTTTTAGTACCTCTCATTAGAGGGGAAAAAAACACCCTAATTTTTAAAACTAAATTGGGATGAAAAACAAATTGAAATTCTTTTTTACAAAGTTCATTAAAAATGAAAACAACAAGCAACCCATTTTATTAGTTGTAAGTTCTTTTTTTTTTTTTTTTGTTAAATTTATCATATTTTACTATTTGCATGTAAATTTATTTATCTATCTATTTATTTATTTATTTATTTTGGTCAAATGTTTCATCTGAAAACTTTACAAGAAAAATGCTGGCTTCTTGATTATCTGTTCTTTTTTCTCGTTGTTCCCTTTTCCTGCATAACTTCAGAGTTGTCATGCAGAAGACATAAGGTTGTTAAGAGTACAGTTCATCTCACATCACCTTAGAAGTCTGCAGTCTAACTGTCCACATTTGAACTACATTTCCTAGGCTCCATTTATAGTCTAAAGGAAGACAAAAGCACTGCGGGACATAATTAATCTGACCTATCCTAAATAAGATGTGAAGAATAACACCCTATGTGTACTTGTTTTTCTCCACTCGCAAGAAGGGTAATCCAGCTGGCAAGATCAGATTTACACTGTAGGAGGCTACATTTGATCAGATGAATCCTCCCCTGCTGTCATACATTTCTTCTTCCTTCCAAGGCTAACCTTGTTCAATCTGATATGATTGCAGTTTGTTTGTATGATAAATTGCATTTGTGAACCTTCATATGTTCCAGTCTTTTTGATGTTTGTGCATTAAAAAAGACAAATTCCAAAGTCATGAATATGATGAATCTGATGGTGTACAATTTGATACATTTGTCTGTCTAGCGTATTATATCGGCCTCTGTCACGTTAATGTATGAGCACTTTAACCATCCCTATTCATTTATATACTTCATTAAAAATCACTGCTCTTTATTCAAGTGTAGTAGCATTGTTCAGATATAATGTAGAATTATCTAGGTTAAACCAAAATACATTTTCATTCGCATTAAGAATATATAGAGAGCTAAGTGGAAGGATGATGATTCAGGAAATTGTTGTGTCTGTCATGATGAGAACTGGTTCCAAGCGACTGTAAACTGGTGGTTCACATCCAAACCCCTAAGACGTCCCTGAGCAATTCCTTCTGAAGTGCTACTGTGTGGGATTTGTTATCTCTGGGAACAAACTTTCCATCCAGGTTACTGAAGAGGCTACTCGGCATTGCTGTGCAGTTCAAAGTGCCATATTTCCTGTCAGTTACTGGAGTGAAATCACACTGCAGCTGATATTATCATTTCAATGTAATTCTCTATGATCTTTTATTGCTGTGGTACTTTTCCTGTTATAATGTTTTCGTACTTAATCCTTGTAGCAGTATTTTAAGATATGGTTTGCTCATTAAGTGTCAATCTCCTTTGATTATACAGTTAAGTGCAGACAGGAGCACTGACACAATATCTAAAATGTGGCTGAAAACGAGAGCTGTCCATCTGGTTAGTCTAATTTTTTGAGAATATCTCTGCATGGTGGAGGAAATGGAAGGTTTCATGACTATTCTGCTATTAGGCCTCTTTTAGCTTTAAGTTTACTGTTGAGCTGGAATTGAACAGTCTTTTAGGGTACACTACATATACTTGAGAAGTATTTTTTTTTTTTTTTTAGCAACTTAGGGTTTTTTTAGATATTTATTTAGATATTTTGATAATCATCCTCTAAAATACATATTTTTAAGTAGAATGGTAGGAATGATGGGTAGTCCTGCAAGATACTTTGCCAGACCTCTTCATCCATGACTCACACGTGGTCAGTTTGGTTCAATTGTACTTTGTTCTTGGTGATTCCTCACTTCTGTATAATTAAAGACTAATGAATTAGGAAGTGCCACAACTCCAGCTAACATTCATAAATGCTTAATTTTCTTCATTTTCTTTAAATATTACAAAGGGTTTTTATTATTTTTATTATTTAGCCCAAATCTTTTTTCCTCTTTAAACAGAATTTCACTATATTTTTCTCATCTTCAGTATTTTTGGGACTATGTTATCATACTCTCTCTTTGATTTTCTCTTCTTCAGTCTAAACAACAGACATATTCTATCTTTCCTCATGCGTACTTTTTAAGATATCTGATGATGATTCTTGTTCTCATCCATTGTCCACATAGGCTAGACTTCTTTATTTTTAAAAATCAGTCTGTCAGTCATTACCATTTTGTCATAATCTGCCAATGTAATTATCTACAAATTTAGTAAGTATATTCTTTATTTTGTCAACAAGGTTAATGAATACCACAACAGGTACATGCCCCTATGGAGATTCTATGTTCTTTCATTTTTGTAATGAACTATTGGTAACTACTTTGAGTACAACTACAGTACTGACCATGAAGCAAATCATTGAAAATGAGACCAATGAAATTAAGTAATTACTGACTAATATTTTTGACGGCTTCTTTTGTAAGTTAGTTTCTTATCTTCATTCTTATTGTCCCCTCCCTTTTTTTTTCTCATTTAAAGAGATGACCAAACAAGAACCAAATTGCTTGCTCTCTGGAATGAGGCATTATTAAGATGGGAATCGCTATTATGATATTTTATTTCTGCTGTTTGTATAAGGCAAATTGCCAGTTCCAAATAAGCTAATTTATATATTGATCAGCATACCACTTTGAGTGAAAGCATATTGCTTGCTAGAGATAAAAAGCGAAGAACTCAAAGCAACTCTAAATTAATAATGGAATGTTGTAATGAAGATTCTGATGAGATTGATAGGCCTGTTATTTTTGTGGAAGTACATTGATACTGAAAGTATCTCTGGGATACTCCGTTGTCCATGTATAAGCCACAGTGATTATGATTCTCTGGCTTTCCATTTTAGCTTCAGTTTTTAATGCTTGGCATTCTGGTTCAGTTCATGGTTTAGGTCAGAATTTTCATGAAACAACCACACATGCATACATACATAGAGTTCTTCTATGACCCCAACTCAGCCTTTTATTGGTATAGATGAAATTCCATTCAAATTTTTGTAATGTTACGTATTTGTGGAATAGTAGCCAAAGTTTATCTTTTGATCTGCAAATAAGTATGTTATTTTATATTTTATTTATTTTATAGATTAAGACCTATAGAAAACTTTCAGACGAATCTGAGCAAAGAACCCCATCTCTTCATTGCTTATGGAAACCAGAATGCAGATGTTCAGCTCTAGCTGCTTATTTGCACGGTTACTGTTCAGGTCATGGGTGACCATCTGTTTCCTTTCGCTTTATGACACAGCACTTGCCCTCCATGAATCTTTGTGAGTTTCCCTCTGATATGATGGCAAAAGAGGAATGAAAGAAACACTTATTTGGACAAGAGGCAGAGAAGCTTGAATGAATAATATTATTGTAGTAAAACAGCATGATTCTTCTCTCTAGTTTCCAAGCATCCCTAATGGTGCAGTTAACTACTTTCCAAACAGAGTGAGGAGAGATATACCCAGCCCTATAGCTGGCTTTAGTCCTTGTGGAACTCTTTTTCTCACTATCAACTAGATCGACACCTTTGGAATCTGATACAATAGCTGTAAGTGCCTAAATTAGCTGCCTTAATATGGGCACCTCTAAATATTCAGACTAATGCTTGGGGGGAGCAAACATTTGTCTAAACTTTGTAACAGTAAGACATTGGCTCTTTCAGAAGGCTGAGCTGGCATTCAGTATAGTTTCATGAATCAGAGGTCTTTTCTGCAGCACAGTGGGCATTTTTTAGATTAATTCTAACCCTATATTATGAATAGTTCTCTTCATGAGTGTGCCTGAGTTTATTTCTACAGGGAAATAGTATCTTTTCTTATTTGAACAAGATACTTCTAAGCATAAGGAAAGAGAACAATGAGACAATGTTGAAAAGAAAAAACAAAATGCAAAGTTAACCACAAATTTCCATAATGAGGAAACAAACCACAATGTACTCTGAGATGGTGCCAGTCAGTCCCTCATTGGTTTTCATTATGAAATAGAAGGCAAAATAAGAAAAGTAAGGGCTTTTCAAATGATCTACGTGTCAGTTGATTATCCCTGTTGCCTAACTTCTCTTGTCAAATATATGTATGCAGCCCCATTCACTTGGAAGAAATAAAAGCAAACTTACATCCAATGTATACACAATACCAGTAATCTGACGTTCGAGAGCCTACTAAAGTCCCAAGTGCAGCAACTGTCTGGAAAAATGGATTTCATTTCGTGTATCTTCAGTAATCTTATTGCAAAATGTTAACTTTATAGTACAGCTACTGTGCTTAAAAGCTTAGTATTTTTAATGTTGTGAGTCAGATTTATTTCAACATAACTCCCTTTGTTCTGGCAGTGTGTACAGGGCAAGAATTTAGCCTATTCTCTCCTACAAACACTTGTTCTACCTAAAAAAATGGCTTGGATGTATGATATCCAATTTAAGTAAGTATCTACTGGCTCTCACAGATCTTCCAGCTTAGCTGCAAGCCGTCTTGGGTCAGTATTTGACTACATCCACTGACGTGAGAGTGAATGTACTCAGATTTGAATTTTCTTCATTCCAAACTGAGCCCTAAAATAATTTAAAACAACTCCAGAACCTATGGATTTAAACAAAATTAGGTCTTCGAGTTGATTTTTGTCTATCTTTACAAGATCTAAGTAAATGTGAAAATGGATCATATACAATGGTGTTCTCTGTGATCATTTATTGGGGTCTGATGCATGCAAAAGAGGATTTCTAATGTATGCTGTTGCAGTAGAGAAGTCCAATGGGAACTTATATTTTTCTACACTCAGGCTATCACACTTCTGTTAAATGAAGTAACTATGGAGAAGAGTGAATAATTCCTTTGCTTTCCTAAATACTTAAAGATTCCTTTAATGGCAAAAAAATTGCTTATTCAAATAATCAAATATGCACAGGAAATATGCATTTCAGCTTGAGAGCTGAATCTCACAGGGTATGCAATCAGCAGACCCCGAAATGTTGATGAATATTTAGCCACAACTGGAGTGGTTATTGAATAATATTTTCATTGGGGAAAAAAATCATCTGAAAGACGCTGATATTTGATGGAGACTTCTACAATTTATAGCAATTGTATAGATCCAATTGAACTTCCTGAAAGTACATATAGAGCAGAATGTCACTAATTTATTTACTTAGCAACTTGTTTCTAATTTATAGAAAACTATATGAAACATGGTATCTCCTAATAAGGTAGTATCTCCAATAGAAAGATGGTCTTGATTTGAGTGTTATCTATTTTATTTAAATATGAATTTGCTTTCACTGAGCCAGGGAATCAGTGTTATTATTCTGTTGAGCACTGAACCACCTTTGAAGTGTAATCATAAATATCACAAAGAACAAAAAGCTTTTGGATTTTTGAAGTCTATATGTACATAGAGCTGGATAGGAGAATTTCAGCACTGTGCAAAGTTGGTTTCTGTCTCTTCTAAAGTCAGTAGCTTTTCTACAGGTGTGTGCCATTGTAAATAAGAAATTAACCATCCTTTTTACCTCAACCACCAAAACAGGAAGTAGATGTGTAAGTAAAAGAGAAGTAGTACGCTCTCCTCTTTAATTTAGGAACACTTGAGAGAGAACGTTTACATTTGACTGGAATTTTATAAAAGTGCAATGGAATGCCTGTTCCTTCCCATGGGAAATTTTTCAGTGATCTAATAGCTGTAACGCTCAGGGCTCTCTTTCTCATAATTTTTCTTTATCTCGTACTATTAATTTTATTTGCACAGGTACTGTATGAAGTTACTTTTGTATCCCTTTCATAGTAATGTCATTCAAATAGACTGCTGTTATGTTTGCAGCTATCTAGCTTACTGCATGGAAACATGCTTTACCTTTGCAGAGGAAGTATTCAAAAGTTGAAAAAAACAGTTAAAAGCTGTGTATGTGACTTCTTGTCATCTAAAGTGTAGTTAGGATAATGCATTGAATGACATGGTCACATATATATATTTTTTCCTGAGCTTCAGTCAGAGATAAGTTTAGACAGGTGATTAGGAAATTCTGTAGCTAGAATTGATAGTTAAGGAAAACCTTATTCAGTGTTCGGGGGAGTATGGAATACATTAATCAGGAACATATAGCAGACCCTTGTGATGAGCAGCTAATTAGAGTCACTGAGATCATATCACAGAATCACAGAATCACAGAATCACAGAACTGTAGGGGTTGGAAGGGACCTCCAGAGATCATCGAGTCCAACCCCCCTGCCAAAGCAGGTTCCCTACACCAGGTAATATCTTTTTGGCTGCATGAGTGCAGGGGAAGTTGATGCTGCTGGCCACATTTGCATGATAGCCTAGTAAAGTAATTCAGCTCTTTACCAAAGGGATTCTTTGATCTAGCTTCAAACTGAAACAGGATTTTCACATTCAGCTTTTGTACTCTAGGAGGGCATCTGTACCAGCAGTCCCTGGAGAGATTTGACCAAGACTCTGAGCTTCTCTTCCTGTTAACACTGAAATATATTAGAGCCAGAAAGAGAAAGCCCATCAGATCAGATAGTAGGAACCTGACCCTGTAAATAATGGTTTGGGAATTTGTCCAGAAGGGCTCATGTAGGTTCTAGACCTGCATTTTTATTTCTTTTTTTCCAATGGGCTAATATTTAATCTACCGTGGGAGCAAACTGGTACATGAGTGGAGAAAGTGGTTTCAGGCAATTGGCATCTGGAGCACTGAGCTGTGACCATGAAACAGGTGTTGTCTTGGATTCAAGCGAGACATTTTAGGCACACTGAAGCTGTCTGACAAAGTGGGATTATGCATCTTCATGTTCCATATCCTGTCTGCTTTGAATCCCAGTCCAGAGGTGCAATTTTTCTTCCAGACAATGTAGAGCACAGTTGGATGTTTGACTCAACTTTGTGAATTCCCTGTTTGAACATGCCGAGTATACAACTTCTAAGCATTGCAGCACTGAGCACTATGATGTCAAAAGCCTTCTGTTGAATGGCTGTTATGGTGAACAGCACTCTAAAATTATGGTTCTAGAATTATAAAAATATTTTCTTCATTTGGACTATTGAATGTCTCATTTTTTTCTCATTATTTGTATATTGTGGAAATAGGGACTCTGTTATACAGGCAGAGATAGAAGACAGTTTCATGGGTTTTAGTCTCCACTGCCAAGGTTTTCATGTCCATCTTCAATTTTTTTCCCAGTTTCCATGATATATCATTCTTGATTCATTCCAATATCCAGTTCTCTGTTCTCCTGTGTCCTGATTTTTCCTTGCTTTTGTTTTGCTGTTTTCATTATAAGCTTATAAACCAGACTTGCTCAATGAGTTCCAGAGTCCTTTCCCAGGTCTCGTTCTCTAAACCAGACTCAATATTACTTCTGGCTTCTCACTCCCATGACTGGCTATCCTCAAGTAGCACTCTTCTTTTCATCCTCCAGAATCTCTTCCTATCTATCATAGCCACTCCTTTCTTTCCTGTGTGTTTGTGTTGACTCATTTGTATTGGGAGTACATGGCTTCTTTTTCTTCTCTCTTGTTTTGTTTTGTTTTGGTTGCCAAGTGTGGGGCAAAATCTAATCCTGTGTTTAGGAAGAGGATGCACCAGAACAGAAAGCAGGGATGGCTACAGGCAGTAGCCATCTGAATTTGCAGTTTCAGATCTGTCTGAATTATATAATGTAGAGAAAAATTTCAGGGGATTTATTCTCAAAATCAAAGTAGTATGAATCTAGTACATGTTAACAGTAATTTTTCAGGGGATTTCAAGGTCAGAAATCAATTCTTCAAAATATAACTCAAAGACCCTCTTTGTTTCTATTTCCTCTTCTTCCAGCTTTTGCAATAGTTTGATTATAGAAATGCACCATGCTTGCTGATAATTAACTATAATGAGAACAATCCAGCTCCATTTATTCAAGCATTCCACAACTCTTCAGCTCTTCTCAATATGCATTCACATATAACCAAAATAAAAGTATTCCTTCTTGTGTCTTCAGACTATCTATATTGCATGAAATAAATGAACAACATTCATTTGGTCATGAGAATTGATTTGTGACCCTTCTCTCTCCAATCTTCCTGATGTTGCAAAATGTGACGTGATCACACAATAACAGCATATATATGAATAACTTCAATTTTGTCTGAGTGACATAATATGGGAGAGAAAAGATGTAGCATATGAAACCTCTTTGGTGTCTCCCTCTAAAAGGCTAGGCATGGCTGCTCTGTCTATAGCTGATGTGATTCCCCTCACCTTGAAGTCAGAAATGGTTGGTATCTTTTGTTTTTAGTTCTCTAAAACAATAATAGCTTGAATCTGAGCTGAGAAATAAAGTTCAAATGATTGGAGCTTCTCCAAGTTATAAGTATCAGAATCCAGGGATTTACACCAAGAATGTAGCTTTAGTAGTGCATAGATGCTAACTACAGTTTTGTTTTTTCTTCTTTCCTTTTAAGTTAATACCTCCAAAACTTACTTAAAAAACAAACAGAGGCCATTATTTTCCTGTTAAGGATAAGACTACTATAAATATCCATCCGAAATTTGTTATTTTCTTGCCAAAGCATAATGTAGGCTCTTGTTTAATTGTTTATTGAAAAATCCTGCTGGATTATGTGTGTGTGTATTTGAATACTTGAGAAGGTGTCTTTGAATAGTGCAAGAGCTATACTTCCAGCAGTCTCTTTCCATCTTGATTCCATAAGCATGGGCTACGTGCCAGAGAAAAGCTTTCTACCAGGAAGATTGTTTGCTCCTCCACTGCATTCTTGAAAAGCCTCCTGTAAATAATCTATACATAGAACTTATCGTATGAAAGGTGTTTTGTTCTTTCTCAAATAGTGGAGCTCCAGAAAGCAGTACGCTACTACAGAGGTGACTCTGATTAGTGATACTTTACCCAGATGTGAACCAGTGTGTGGACATCACAGCTCTCCAGAGCTCCAACAGTTCCACCTCCTTGTCAGATTCACAATGGCTTTTTTTACTGTGGTACTAGCATGTATGAAATCAGCAACACACACAGTTTTGCACCAACAAGCTGAATTAATCTCCGGTGATTCACTCCATTAAAATTGATGGAATTATTCCAGAAGATACACAGGAAGCAGAAGTATAGGCAGTAGAGGGCTCTGGAGTTCTGTAGACGATGTTTTTTTATATGAACATGTAGTAGAAATTTTAATAACCTTCAGAATTGAAACGCAGTTAGCTTAGGTAGTAGGCAGTGGTTGGAAATTTTCTGTGGACTTCAGAGGAAAACGTCCAAACTCTGCAGGAAAATGGGGATTACTTCATGGTAAGCAGTCACAATTCTTAGCCTTCCAAAAGCTGTTCCACCTCTTAAACAAATAAAAATGCAATTGTGTTAGAAATTCAGGAAAGTGGGGAAAAAACAAAACAAAGCACAACAACTCAAAAAGCTGCAAATAACCTTATATACAAACTAATGACTCACTTTTTCTTGCAATCAACTCTTTTAATAAGATTTTATCATTGAAAATAGTTCACTTAAAAATAATAGAATAATAGCAACCTTATTGAAAAGTTTCCCCTCACACACACCCAAACGTACAATTGCCTATTTATTTTCTTACAGCTATATTACAAATTCCCATTGGAACATAGATCTCTTTTTGATTTCAAGCAGGAAATATCATTCTGTCAATATGCTTGTCTAACATGCACTAAGTCATTTTCTTCCAAATAGGTGACATTTTAACATTACATTTCGTTTACACACAGACTACAGTATTAAGAAAACTTAATGTAATCATTATTCTTGTTTGAATAAGAATCCAGATACCAGTCTGGAATGAATTTTTCCAGTGGTGTTAGAGGTAATAATGGTTAGCTTCCTAACTGCTGATGCTTAGGTTTTGGCTTTTCCCACTTGTGGTTGTTCAGCTTCTCGAGTAGCTGTGAGTAGCTTGTTTTTCTACTTGATATTGTAAGTTTAGTGAGGACTCATTCCAACAAAGCTCATAAGTAAAACTTAAAGCAGTAAAAAGATCCAGTGAACCATTTACTTGAACTTACACATATGCTCTGCCCTTTTCTTGGCTGACAGCCTGTGTCCTAGTTGGATACTTTATTCCTCAGCTTCATTGGTGGGTCCAGACCTCTGAGAAATGTATATCCAAGAAAAAATACAAATACTTACTTAGGGTGTTCCTTAATATGTCTAGCAAAAGCTAGACACAAAGAAGATGTTCTATAGTAGTCTGTGTGAGGATACAGAATTGGGACCAACTCTTTACATCCAATACAAGCACTTGCTTATCCTCTGTATGAGACTATGCTACAGTCATCATATGCCAGTCTGTATAAAATGGCTTATTTAAGGCCTTATTAAAAACATAAGGCATTATAAAACATATGGCTTTACTGAATGGCATATCTGTGAGACTAATGATACAGGAATTATAGTCTATATGTGTTGTAGCTGGAGGCTTGTACAACTTGTTGGTAAGTAAAAAGAGGAGATTCTGTGAGGAGTAGTTGTGCTTGTGGATGCCACTTATTCAACATGCATATTCATTTGGTTCTTTTTTAATGGTAATATCTTAATGTCCAAACTGCAACTCAGTGACTTCAAGCCCTGTTTGCATTGCTGAAGGAATATGTTTAGTGCCAACACTGAATGTTCCTTGGAAAAAAAACAACACACACAACACCACACTACTTTTAGTTTCACTTTCTAACTTCCCATGGAATTAATCGCAAAATGAAGACTCTTACTTTCGATTGTGTAGTTGTCTTTATCTGCACTGAATATCTAAGCTGCTGCTGAAATCAGTGGTGACTCGCTAAATTTCACCAGCAGAGCCTGAAGGATCTTTCAGCCAACACTGGCAGGAATTAGCATCCTGTTAGGTGGATGGTGCTGCACACCTCATTGGCGAGGAGCTCAATTCAGCAGCCCTCAGCTCCAAAAGAGAGAGCCGGCATGCTCCCAGCTCCGAGACTTGGACTCCAGCCTGCAAGGAGTGAGCCGTCTGGCTTGCTCCCAAACCACTGCTCTACCATCACCTTCTCTTACAGAAATCTCTGGGTGTTAAATTGGTTGTTATTTCAAGAGAAGTGGAAGGAGGATTTCATATAGCTTTTGTAACATAAGTTTCAGGGTACTAGCAGTGGCCAGGAAGCACTTTTTCCCCCTTTTCAATATTCAGTATGGTTTGTGAGTTTTGTGTTTTTTTCTTTTTTTTTCTTTTTTCTGGAGGACAGAGTGTTGCAACGTGGGCAGGAAGTGCATATGTTCTTATAAGTATTTGATAGGCATTTAGAGATCTGACTGATATGTATCATCTGGGGTTTTATTGATCTCTAGATTTTGATTTAAGGGATTACAAGATCAAGGTCGCACAGACCTCTTGGATTTTGACTCTTATTTTAACTGTGGGCCAGAGTGCACTTGACAGAAGTTCTTGGCCAGTTTCACTGAACAGATTTTCATCTATTGCAGTGACTCAGGGCATCGGTGATGACTGTGACCGTAAGATTACTGTAGTAGCATACTTATATTGTCTTAGCTCTTGTAATGGCTTTAGCACTGGTCATAGCATCTATTACCTGCAAACACTGCAATTAAGATACACTGTGCAGAGCAGGAAGAGCTCACAGTACTTTCTAAAATAATACTTCCCTAAAATTCATTTCACTTTATATCAGTGTAATTTGCATCAATAAAATATCAAAAATATTTATTTCTCTTGAAAACCTTGAGTCATGAGTAGTTTCTGTTTTTTATTCAAGTTACCCTTTTCCTTCCAGAAATAGTAAAATCTTGGAAATTTTATCTTTGGATACAAAATTTTTAAGTACCGGAATAACATTTTTGTTTCAAAATCATGTCTGTCTTGGTGATAAATGTTTTTCATTAAACTCCAGACTCATATGCATAATATTCCCATACTCAGATGTACACTGAAGAAGAAACTGCTATTTAATCTATTTGTTTATTTATTTATTTATTTATTTATTTATTTCCAGAAGAATTTTATAACAGAAAAAAAAAAAAAACCAACTATGGAGTTTCATTGCAGCTTTAGGTTTGAAGTATTTACACAGATAGATAGGCCTGGAAACCAAAAGCAAACTGATATACATAAAGAAGAAGGCTTTGTATTTCTCCGAGACTTGTAATTACAGTCAGACCATGGCCAGCATATCCATCATGCTCCTATCAGGAGCAGTTAGCTTAAAAATATTTTATTTGTTAAAGGAAGCTTCAAAGTATTGTATTCTACTACTTGATGCACGACATGAGCATTCATTTTGTGAATTGCAACATTATTTAAAAGCATTATAAAAAGATCGACTGCCTCCTTTTGTTCTCTCTTGACTGGTAATTTTGTACTGTCTGCTGAAATGGTAGCATTGGTGGCTGATTACAATGCTGATGTCAAAGTAAGTGATGTCAAAGAGATGCTGCATCCTAAGTTAAAAAGGCTACTTCCATTACACTTCTGTTTGGTCACGTATTGCAAATTCTTTCTGAGCATTAAATTAAACTGCATGACATTGTCCAGAAATCATGTTGGGTTTTTTTTAGCCATTTTTGATTTTCCCAAATCATTTCTTCTTGTACAGAATGACTGAAATATTTTGATGCTAATAATAATGCCTTGACCATCTGATTCACAAAAAGCACTACTGCATTGTCTCAGCAGTGAGTTATCTTGAGTTTAAAATGCAGCTACATAGATATGTTGTTTTTATTCTCTTCTCTTCGTAGAGATCCCCTATTGGAAATGACCTCAGAATTTCAGGAGTCACATATTGCATTTAACACATTATCAACTTTAAATATATTAAAACAGTAGAAATGTTGTAAAACATTTCATTATCTAATGTGACTGTTGTGTCCAGTAATTCAGTGCTGGTTATGGAAGTTTAACTAAGTTCCCTTGTCCTCCAGTGGTGAATAGAATGAACAACAACTGAAGAAAATAATGAAAATCATTAAAACATTCACAGATAATGTAATATAGAAAGACAAAGAAATTCTCTTCTCCCCTTCCCTCCAAGAAAATAAAACAAAGCAAAACAAGCCAAAAAAACCCTGACACCACTCTCACCTTTCTAATATTGTTTTAAATTTTGTCAGTTTTATCAGAAATGACTAATAGTGGAAAAACACAGGTAATTCTTTATCCTCTTCATATTCGGAGGAAAAGCTATGAGGCAACACATACAAAACAACCATTTTTCCTTTCATGGGCACCCACAACTCTATTGCCATATACGCTGATGACTGTTGTTGATACAAGCAACTTGGTGAATTTAAAAAAAAAAAAAATAAATAAATTAGAAGAGCAAGCTATATCCATGCAAATAAAGAAAAAAAATAGAGTACTGAAATGCTGCTAGTCATTCTTCCACAGAGGTTTTTAGATAATAATTGCGTTGCTATAAGTTTATTCAGAACAACACAAAATGCAACTTCAGTTGGTCTAAAATTTTATACTGATATTGATCCGTCTCTGAAATACTTATGATTCCCACATGTGTCCATTTTGTTAACTGTAGATTTCAGTAAGAATGGATTTCCTACATGTCTCCATTGAACCCAATGGTAACGACCACACACTAAGGATGCGAGCTTATGTCAATCAATACTATCAATATTCATCAAAACTATTTTGACCAAAGAATATGATATTATCTATTGTTACTGAAAAGAACAAGCATATGCTGTTGTGCAGATGTGTTCTTGTTTATGTTTTGAAATACTGGCTGTTGAAAGCTACACTGAGGTCTAAACAGAAACATTTATCCCCCTTACCCCATATGCGCACACATGATTTCCTACACCTCCTATTTACCACCCAGAGAGAAGGATCACATTTCCACTCCTCCTCTGCTCAGAGTGTATTTCAGAAGCTTTTTGAAAAACTCTTGACCTCACACGTATGTACCATTACCACAGGAAGCTCCTTTAGCTTTCCTCTGATACCTACTTCTGGGTAATCTCATACGGAGCTAAAATTAGGGTGAATAAGGAATACTGTGTTTAGAGAGCTACTGTTTTTCTTCAGATATTCTTGTGAATGATTATTAACAAAATATTTAAGTAGAGTGCTCTCCACAACTCTTTACAGCAGCTCTGACCCTCATTGCTGCATATGAAACATCTCACTTCTCCACAGCAGCCACACTGCTTTGCACAACACATGTACTGTTGAAATGCACTCTATTTTGAATATAGTCAGTTTCATAAATACATCTGTGTGTTGAGGGTACTCAGTTTATGAGTAGCAGCTATTCCAGGAAGTTATCCGGAGGAGTTGGTTGATACAAGGACCTCCAGCACTGGAAATGTTGCTGGAAATTCCCCTTATATTCAAGGCAAAGGCATACATAAACCCAGCTAGACCAGGTAGATGTGGATACATTTTGTATTTTAGAGAGTAAGGTAGCTACAGCTGTTTTTGACACTGCAGCACTAGTGGTGGTCTGTCTGTATTACAGCAGAATCAAGTTCATGAGAAAAAACATTCTGATGCTACTTAATCTGCATGTCCACATGTTCAGTTTTTAAAAATATACCACAGGTTGAAAAAGGAAAAAACACAGGATTAAATGTATTGTTTAAAATAGGTTAGTCAATTTTTTTTCATTTTATTTTTTTTAAATACTGTCCAGTTTGCTTTCACCTGTCTCCATCAAGTACTATGATTTTTGATCAACAGTTGGATTTGAAGTAGGCTTTAACATAGCAATGACAACTGCTTTCTCACAAACTGTGTGAAAATCTATTGCTCGTTAGAGAGGTGTGGCGGACAGAGCAGAGGTCTTACATGTTCAGCTCAACATAACAGTAGATAGGCTTGTGTGTGGATGAAGATGCGTTGTTCTATTGCCCAATTGCCCAACGAATGTATCAGAGGGATATGGAGGCAAGCCTGAGATTATCAACATGTAAAGGAAGGAGGAAGAGGTTGAGAAAGAAACCACAGTACTTGGAGGAAACCAAGCTTCGTTAGTTTTACTGCTTGTGTTCCTTTCTTCTTTACTTGCAAGGTAAACTAAAGTTTTCTTGAGGATAAATCTAGATTTGCTAGGTTTTTAATTTTTGTGTGTGAAGAGCTGATTTTCATCTCTGGAATGTATTTTAACCAAAATTTCTGAGATAATTCCACCTATATTAAAGATAATTCACCTGTTTTAGACATTGTTTAAAAAGTTGTACATAAGTACTGTACTGAGTAGGTACTGAGATTAAGGGTGATTTTTTACAAGCTGGATGACATATTGTACAGCAGAACAGGAATAGCCAAGCCAGTTTCTTCCAGCTTCCAACCTAATCTTCCTTTATGCTTTTGAATATTGTCTCAAGTCTCTCTACTGAAACATACCAGGTTCATTTTCCTCCTGAACTTATATGCCTTCTGTTTTTTGTTTTGTTTTTGTTTTTGTTGTTTTTGAGAATAAATGTATTCAAATTAGTAGCCATTTTCTTCAAAACAAGAGTTTTCTTATCCAACAAGATCTGAATAATTCCTTCCAGAGAGGATGTGGCCAAGCATTTTCCTCCTTCAAAATGGTTGCAGCTTCCTATTCTCGGCAGGTCCACGGCTTCAGGCTGCCCTCAGAGAAGGCGGTGACCCCTGTTTCAACATGGTCACCTCACTTGTTATTCTCACTGCTCTCTGTGGAATGAGCTTGACAGCCCTGATCTAGGTGGAATTCTGACTCCACTTCTCAAAGCCTGTATACCTCCAGGATGCTGAAAGACAACATGCTCATCTGCCTACACTCAGAACTGAGGCATTACAGCATTGGACAACTCTGATTGATTGAATAGACCCCGAGGGCAGGACACTATTACCAAGCCAGTGCTCAGAACTGATTAACCCCTTGGCCAATGTCAAATACAGTACATTGCTGCAAGATGACTATAAATCATAGGATAACTGTAGGGTCAGGCCTACTGTGTCCCCCTTACACATCTTGCCTAAAGCCTACTGTTGATCTTTCTAAACAGACTATGTTAGTGTCTTTATGTTAGTGCTCTTCTAGCAGAAGGCAATTGCACAGGAGTTTCCCATCTAGATTTTTTATTAATCTAGATGCTCGTAGCATCTTCATTTTTCCTTTTCTCTTGATTAGAGAGAAATGTACTACATGCAGACAAGGTGCATTTAGCTGTTGGGACAACTGTCAGGAGACATTTTTAGACTGTACTAATAGTCTTGTACCTTTGATAAGTTGTTGTCTGCACTCCCAAAAGTAACTTAATATCAGGATTTTCTTGGGATTTCCTTATCCCACATTTCTATTCACTTTTGGAAAGGATAGCCAGGTTTAGTGTCTTAATACTGGATCCAGCAACAGATTTTCAGTATTTATTTTATCGAGGTCCCTTTCAATTCGTGACATTCTGTGATTCTGTGATTTTAAAACCTAGATGCAATGCCAGCAATGCCAGTATACAGCATTGCAGAATGGAACCTGGCAATTGGCACCTTGTGGAGGCTGTTGGTAAACATTCCTTTGAATGAGAATCTGAAAGTCTACTCATTTAACAAGGAACACCTGAGACTAGCAATAGCTGAGAGTAGACAGTAAGAAATGAAAAAATAAGAAAAAGCATACAATTTTAGCTGTACTTGAGGTTTAGGAGCCTTGCTTAAGTCTCCAAATGGAAATGTTCAAACTCCTTCTTTTTCAGAAAAGGAGCACAACCTGCACAGGTGAAAAATAAAGAAAAAGCCTGTCCATATGATAGTGCTGGTGTTGGTGATTGTTCTTTGAGTAGCCCAGCGACTATGGCACTCCCCTGATGGGTGAGAGCAGTAGACCTCCTGTTCCTACACCCATAGCTGTATTTTCCATAATATATTGTTAATACAGAAGAGCAATGAACTCAGGCAGAGACCAAATGTATGTCACGTTTGTTCTTGCTTCTCTCTCTGGCCCACTGAATCACTGAATTTGCCTTTTTCATGTTAGCTGTGCAAAAGACAGTGGGTAATGCACCCTCTCCTGAATAGTGTAGAATATGGCTTAGCACGGAGTACTGCTCAGGGCATCCTCTTAGGAGGCAGAAGATACAATTAGAATATCCTCACACAGAGGAGAGAGCTGATTCCAAGTCATCCACTTCCTGGATGAACGCTTAAAGACTAGTGCCTGCATTATCACCTCCTTAGGAAGGAAAATGAAAATGGCTCCTCATCTAACAGCACCTATCTTTATCAAGAGAGACATAAAGGGCAAATTTTTCAAAAATGGGTTAGGCCCAGGTCCTCAAAGACATTTAGGCATTTGATTTTCTTTGATTGTAGGGGGAATTAGCTTCCAAAGTGCCTTTGAGGATCTGGACCTTAGAGATTTAAGATACTCAATGTCATTTATCAAACGTGGAATCGGTAGGAGTTGGGCATCTAACGAGAACCCCACAGTCTATATATTTCTAAATTATGTATGCGCTTTGAAAATGCTATTCTTTTATCATGCAGAAAATCAGAATAGATGACTGATGATCCTTTCTCATCTTAAAATCCCTTGTAAAGCTGGCTAAGAACATGTAAGCACTGTGATGGACACATCACAGTCATATGTATGTCATGCATCCTGAAATATTTTATATCTATATACACTTCTGATGGACAATCACTTTCCTTCCAATATGGCATGTCTTGTGACAGACTGCTTTTTAATTATTTAAATCATGTTTGAATTTTCTGATGTTTAGATTTTATGAGTATGTGTCTCATGTTATAAAAGAAAATTCCATATATCCTTATGTTGATTGCAGATAATTTCTAAAAGTGCAATGTTTCAATATTTGTTTTACATTTTAGAACCAATTCTGTGAATAATATCTACACTGTCTATTGAAAGAAAAGTCTTATATTATATACCTAGAGTTTTTATTTCTTAAAACTGATGTATAACTTCCTGTTCCCAATTTTTTTTTTCTTAAAACTTTCTCACCTTTTGAGAATGTCGTTTCTAAAATCGTCTCCAAATTTTATGTTTTTATGTTAAATATTTGCATTATCTCTCACTTAGCAGGTTAGGCAGAAAGCTACTGGCTGTCATTGTATGCTGAATATTTCCAGAGAAGTGAGGGCTTTTCTTGTTTGCTTTTGTTTTTCCCTCTTAGATTATATTTTAGCTAAAATGCTCTGAGTATTTCTTGGTCCCATGGGAATTTTTTGAGATCCTTTACTCCATGCATTGTCAGTATAACACTGATAAGCTTTATCACCTGCTCAGTGTTGGTCTACCTTTCTGTAATAACCAATAACCAATGAGCATTCAGCATCTTAGAAATACACATAGACTCCAAATCTGATGGCTTTTTTCTTGTTTGTTTGTTTCATTTCCTTCTCTTCTAAAATGATTTGCCACCATATTAAGGGCAAGACTAGATAAGTTCCCTATTGCTAACATGAGATTCATCTTCTTAGTCCTGGGTCCTTTTCAGACTTAACAAGCAGTATAAATTGCCTTTATCTTGTTGTTTATGTTCAGCCATTTTATGATGAATCTTCTTTATGAAATCACTCTATTCTTAAGTTTTAATAAGTTTATCCACTGCTTTCCATCCTACAAGCTCATGTGTGGCCTGGCATATAGCTTCCAAATGAAATAGAGGATGAAACATTCATGAAATAGAATACACCGAGTAAGAGGAGAATTGTTATATATAAACGTCATCAAGGGTATTAAAAAACATCAAAAGGGGCACAAAAAGCAAGAGTTGGGAATGCAGAAATGATGGAATTCATCTATAGATGTCATAGGACTAAGTGGCACCTAGAAGGGTGGTATTGGTAAAGGCAATATTATAACATAACTTCAACATTTTAAATAAAAGTAAAAAAGAACAGCAAAAAAATAAAGTTGCATAAATACAACATAAGTGAATTATAATTGCATAGTATTTAGTGGACATTTACTTTCCCCCTACCACAAACAACACTCTATGCTCGGAAATGATGATCATTAGGGCACTCTGCCATCCTTCAGAGCAGCTTATTTTAAGTTTACATTAATTCAGGATTGACATTATCTGTATTTGTGAAAGATGAATGGGAAGAAGAAGAAATAGTCGTGCTGTTTTTTTTTTGTTTTTTTTTTTTTTTCTCCAAAGAATCTGTCAAATAATCTGAAACTTCATTTTTTTTTTTTTTTGAGAACATGAAATTGGAAGAAGTGAACCTAAATTTATGAGGATTATCTGAAGAAATGTGGAGTTTGTAGAAGGAAAACCTGCATAATGAAAATGAATCTGTAATAGCTCTTGTATGCTGAAGTAGTTAAGGAAATGAAAAGCATGCTAAAATTATTTCGAGGAACTAAAAATCCTTGAAATAAAATATATTCTTGAAAGAAAGAGGAGGAGAGATGATGACATTAGTAATGGTTAAAACTTATTGAAATTCAGTTGTCCTTTGAAAGATCTTTGTTAAGTAAGAAGCATAAAAAATAAAGCTTATGTAACAAGCAAATGATGACCCTTTCAGATATAAATTGATAAAGAACAGACAAAAGAGTACTTGAAAGAGTGGAACATTTACAAATTGCACAAACCAACTGGTAGTAAGGTAATTAGGAAATTCATTTACCCTGCCACAGGCAATTATTGCTGATGTGACATGGAAATGTGGTTAACTGCAAAAACACTGCAGAGAAAACAAAAGAAGTTCAAAAGGGAAAAAGATCTGTGATTTTGTCAATTATATGCTGAAGATTCTCTTTTTATCCCACAGGAGTAGTGGAAAAATGTTGAGAGAAGAAAAACCTCACTGGGAATTTGACTACCCACCATCCCAGAGATCATGTCCATCCTTAATCCTCCAGCCAACTTCATTTGAATTATGTGAACAGGTTGAAGAGTTAGTGGCAGACACAAATGAAAGAAGGAGAATTTGTGTTCTGCATCTTCTCATAACGTGCCACTTAGAAGCTCAGAAAGAGAGTACGGAGTAATTGCCTTCACTCACAAAGGAAGGCAAGAAGGAAGGTTTTACTTTACAAACAGTTTGTCTTTGGTCTGCAACAGAAGCAGCACTTTCCCCATGGGAAACATCTTCATGAACCTGAGAATCTAGAGCAGCAATGAAGTTTGAAAATGACATCTTGATAGACAAAGATGATAATGTTGTGCTGTGTGCGCAGGTAAAACAAATGTCTGAAAGAAAAGCAGCAGAAGTTTGAATTTTGTTTAAGCTTTTGGCACTTTGTCTCATGAAGGTTTATTATTTAATTTATAGCCTAAAATATGACTGCAGAACCATAAAGCAAGGAAAAAACATAAATTGCCATAGACTGAAAAGGGAGGAGTTTAAGTTCTACTTCATTTAACATTCTTCATATTGTTTTTGAAGTGAGGTAATAGGTCCATTTATGCAATTCATCAGTGGTACTGACTTGAAAAGTCTTGCAGTCAACTACAGACAAAGCAAAAGAAATTGTAAATGGAGCTAAAGGAGTTAAAAAATGGACAAGAAAACAAGAAAATGAAATTCATTGTGGAAAAAAACCCCATATATATCTCTCTGGGGTAAATATAATTCAAAACTCAAATATTCACAGAGACAATGAAACCTGGAAAGAAATAATGACAGAAGGGCTCATGAATGACCATGGAAAGAAAAATAGGCACAAATTTGCAATGCAGAATGACAGCACTGAGGTTCAATGCAGTACTAGGCAGAATCTACAGAAGTGTCACGTCACAAAACAAAAAGATAATAAACCTGTTGTTTATAGCCCTGGTACAACATCCTTGGGGACACTGAGGACAGCTTATTACTGGTGACCAGTTAGAGGGAGTTTAGAAAAATATAGCAGAATTTGTTATGAATGTGTATAGAGTTGAAAAATGCTATGTACAGATAAATATAGAAACAATATATATAATTTAAAAATATTATATAAATCTGTGATTTAGATAATCATAAATAAAACATTATATATATTATATACATGAAATATTATACATATAAAAATCACATTAGGGTGTCACATGTTTGCCTTTCTCTTCTACCCAGTACTTAAGGACTGGCATGTGAAACTGTGCAGCCTTTGCCATCTGGAAAAATAAAAACAGATGAGGAAGATGGTTATAGGAATATCTTGAACCCCAAGCATTCCCGGTTTCTGCTTTATGATCAGAATCTGCACAGTTCATAGTTTCCATAGAGAGGAAGAATTCTGTCCCAAGTATCCCTTGGTGCACAAGCATAAGATGCATGGGTGAAAAAGTGTGGTTTTTGTAAACAAACCAGCGGCTATTCCATGAAATCTTGAAAAACATTAACAAGCACTGAATAGATCATTTATTTTAAGATTCAAAACACTGAGAGTAATTTAAAAACAGTATAAAATAGGAAGGAACTAATTTAAAAATAATTTGAAACACATGTATATGTGTGTGATAAATAATTGGTTTGTGTGAAATATGGAAAATATGTGCAATTGTAAGGAAATAACACTCATAACTCATGAGATTTCAACTGGCCAAAACAGTATTACAAGGCCAGTAAAACCATTCACCAGGGGAAAGAGCAAAATTCCAGTAACAGTTAAATGAACTATTTTATTCATTTATGATTCAAAAAAGCCCTCTACTAAATATGACAAACTACATCCAGGTAGCAGAATAATTCAGTGTTCTATGGAAAAAGAAAATTATCCACCCTGTAGGTTTTTTTTTTTTTTTTTTTTTTTGAGCTTTTTACCCCTCGAAAAGAAAGAAAGAGACGAATAAATAAAAGAAATGGTTTAAAGCCAAAATGGAATATTCCTCATAGCAGACATTATATGATTTGTAAACAAGCGTCCCAAAGCAACAAAAGCTATGGATTTGTTCATACTAATACCCATTAGAAGATTTTATAATTCTCTCAATAGTTAGTGACCCAGAATTGGTGAACATAATACTACTGCTGACATTTCAAAATAACCCTTTATATTTCCCTTAGTGTGTCTCTGAATTATGCAAATGACTTTCAGTGCAGTTTTTCCCTTTCTTTAAACACACATGGGGCAGGCCTTAGACTGAGATTCAGGATATATTCATTCCATAACCACCATTGCAGATGTCTATCACCTTTGTTTGTAGGAAAAGCTTAAGTTTCTGAATGTGAGCTATAGTTCTTAGCTTCTTATCTGTACCCTGCAGGAAAATATTTTTTTAAAAAGACTATTTTATTTATCTAGATATCTCTATATATACGTAGCCATTTTATTCACTGTTTAATTACTGGTTTAGTGTCAGAGACTGAGTGATTTGCATACAAGGTTTACCCTCAGCCTTTAGGAGACAGCTGTTTTTAACTTTCCACACCGAAATGGAGAGTTGAGAAAACTCTGACAGAACATCTTTTGCCAGTCTTTACCAAAAATATATCAGTTGGATTCCTGCTCCTTTCCAAATGGGTCTCAGGAAAACGGAGTTGCTGTTCCCAGTTCTGATGCTGTTTCCAGAGGTACCTCTCTATAGGAAAATGCAGTGATGCAAAAATAACATAATTAAGACCTTATCAAGTGAAGGAGTGGCTGAGAAAATAGCAGGCCTTCCAGATTAAAGATCAGGTCAATGTTCTCAAAAAAATCCTTTTGTGTTTTATTCAGTACTAATCTCACATTAGTGTAATTTCACTACGGATGAGTATAAATTTGGGCAAATGCACAAAAATCCCTCTTTGATAACATAAAGAATATTTTAGAATTGTGTTTTTTTTTTTAATCTATGGAGAAGAATAAACTCATCCTGTGGACTGAAGTTCAGCAATTTGCAATCCTTTTTATAGTACAGAGTATCTACACTAGAACAGTGCTTTATTTTAGATGAAAAATTCACATTCAAGTGCTGTGGTTTTAGTCTGGGATGAGCATTCATACATTTTAAAAAGAAGTGGAAAAAAAGAATGACTTCCTCTAATTTTGTAGCTTGATCAATGTATGCATTAAAGACACATTTCCTAATGTATTATGAATTCAGATGAGCGAGAGAAAATCAAGCTTAAACAGCTTTTAAGAGTAACCAGAATCCCCAGTAATTTCCCCCTACTCACCTATGCATGCCAGCATTAGTGTAGTCTAAAATACTTCTTCAACTACTAAATACTTCTACTACTAAAAGAAAGCCATAGAAGAGATGGTTTATTAAAATGTATTTTCTAGCTCCAGTTGCACACAAAATGCTGGTGACACAGCATCTCAAGAAATGTTTATTATTTGTGTTGTCTTCTGCAGTGAGCTCATTTACCCAGGTTTTGTGCAAAGATTAATTCTGACAGTGGAGAAGTAAAGAGAGGATTATTAGTCAATCTCAGGGAAGTCTGGAATTATTAAAGCAGAGCAGCCGCTAACCTGCAGGTCCCTGAATCTTTTGGAGTATGATATGATGATTGATAACCTGACCTACACTTCTTGGATCACTTGGCAGGTAGAAATATAACATCTGCTCTATTGTTAATGCAATAAATTAAATCACTTTCAAACATTATTTCAATAAATTAAGCCCATAGATCTGTAGTAGTTTGCATAAACTATGTAAATAAGTGCTGTGACTTACATGTTGCTGCGTGGACATAAATTCAGTCTACTTCTTTTAAAATGGAGAAGTTGGATATGGATATTTAAGATGGCTTGTGCAATCATATTAATCTTTCTACTTCATATTTCACATTTTTATGAGAACTTTATTACTAAATAATATATCTCCATGTTCCCTTTTGTAGCTGTGCTGTCCATTACTTGCCTAAACTACTTGCTGTCATTAGTTATAGCAGCTTTATGCTTCATATACTACACAGCCTCTGATGGCTGTCTCCCTAATAAATTCTTCATCACCTCCAACAAGACCATCTGCATTGCAGCTTCATTAATATCCTTTCATTCCAATTTCCAGGTGGGCAATGTCTTGCTTAGTTAAAGCTTTTTGTAAATTATTAATTATTGCAACCAAGAAACCTCCTCCCTGGGCTTTCACTGGTATCATGAAATAGTGATTTCATGGATATTACAGAAGCGCCGCTCATTGCTGCCTTTATCTGTTAGGTTAATGAGGATCATTCTGCTCGAACACAATGGATCAAAATCTGGCCTTTGGTGCACACAGATATTTCCCATTGATTTCACTGTGCTCATTGCACCTGGAGCTTCAGGCTTAGCAGCTTATTAAAGTCGCATGTAGAGTGCAAAGCGCAGATAGATAAGTTTACCCTGGTAAAGCAGGTGAAGCAGAAACTGCAGAAACCTGAGACTTGAAAGAACTTAGACCTGTACAATCAAAAAGTGAAAAAACCTGAGGACATTGGGCAGGAGATCCTGTATGCTCTCAATTTTCTAACTGTATAGAAGGTTAAACACAGCTCTTAAGCAGCCAGGCCTTATGTTATTTGATTCTTCAGGAAGACTTTCTGTTAGCTATAATATTGAATAGATTCAAATATGAGTACCAAACGTAAGAACATATGTATTTCGTAGCAAGAAGTGGATGCTTATCATCACTTCTTGCACCTTAAAGCTTTTGAGCATTCCTCATACTATATTCTGCAGCTGAGTGAACCAGCTGTTTAAGAACTTAAAGAACTTAAGAAGCACAACTTCTTTTTGTCTACTGCTCTGAAGTCAGTTTGGTGGGCTCCAGTAACCAGGGAAATGCTTTTGGATTGACTTTGAAGTTTTGAATACATAAACACAGAGTTCACTGTAAACTGGATGCTATTTATTCAGCTCATACTGAGTTGAATGGCTTATATAGTTCTTCAGCAGTTCTTCAGCATACGTATTGAACGTGTTGTAATGAACCATGCAGATGAGGAAGGCAAAACTTATCCTGCATCCTTATATTGTGTCACCCTCCTTCATTTCTTTAATTTGTACATTTGTGTAAACCATTATGTACCTGTAGATGTGCACTGTCAATATATACAATTATATTTACATTTTTGTATAAATGTATTAGATGTATCAAGCCATATTTTACAGATATTTAGTAAGGTAACAAAAAAGTATATCTAAACTAAGAAATGAAGGTTTAAAGCTGTCTATGACTCCATTCTTCTTTCTTGTGATTTTTCTTGTTACTTATCCTAATTATGCAGACTAAGGCCCAGTGACTTATTTAATACACTTTATTTAAACCTCACTCCATTGGCAGAATTTTTCCTCATGTTTTTCTTTTCATATTGTTGTGACTGTGATAATACTGCATGATTCATAAAAAAAAATTCATTTTTGCCACATGCTGTCCAGTATCTGGTTGGAGAAGAGCTCCGTGGGATTGTTGAATAATCACTTTATGTCTAGGAAGTATCAGTGTCTTGAATACACTTTATAGGGTTGAAATCTGTAGAAGGTTTTGGCTTATGAAATAGGGAAATTAATGTAGGCAGAAATAAATTTTTCAAGGACGTGCCTATGTTTGCCCAGGTGTTATAGCAGCAATAATATCCTTGTCAAAATGGTCAGTAATAATGCTGAATTTTGCATCTCTGCTTCAGAGTCTTTGGAAGGTAGGGAAAGTTACTAAATTATTTTTATATTGACAAAATAAATTATTATTTTAACTTATGCATGCAAATAGCTGGTCTGGTACGGCTTGAGATAAGATGCCCTTGAGATAATAAGATTTTACCAAATATGTGTCAGGGATTCTTCTTAGGAAATAAGTAGTTCTATGAATCCAACGTATGTTATGCCTGCATTCCTGCATATACACAGATTTGGAGCCTTTGCAGTGTAATTCTAATTCAAAACCTGGCCTTTAAATTTCACTTTTTAAAATGTCCTTCGTTCTATGACTTGCACTGTATCTCTATTTTCAGTGCATTCAATTTCTTTTTCCTTCACATCCTCTTCTTGTTGTCCTCTGTCTTCCTACAGTAACTCATTTTGTCTCTTCAACCTGAGAACCAGTCAGGCGTTCATTTGTTTCAGCAGAAGCCCAAAGCAGATGCTATTTTTTGCTCTGCCATCTTGAAAGATCCCAGAGATGGGTTGGTGTATGACCCAGGGTGCAAAGCAGAGCTTTTCCATGTGCCCCAAAGCCGTCCTCTGAAACAAGCAACATGAAGAAAAATAGCCACAGATCTACTACCGAAAACTCATACTATTCCTGAAGTAACAAGTATAGTTTTATTTGAGTGCTAATTGAAGACTTCAGCTTAGTGGCTGGATCTTGCTGACCTAAAGAGTAGCGGATTCATGTGATTTTCACCATACTGAATGTATTCTTTTGGTTTGCTTAATTTATGTAATGAAGTAACCTAATTCTGTACACACCCAAACACAAACCTGCTTTTCTTAGGTGTTCTTTGTTTTTTTCCTCTGGTTTTTATTTTTTATTTTCTATTTTCCATAATGCTAATCTATGGTTTATACAGACTGTGGGGCCCACCTACTGTGGAAACCTTTTCCCCAATATAATTGTTAACGGAGACTCCAGCAGTTTGCGAGAAATGAAAACACAACCTTATTATCCAATAAAGGATCATTAAAAATTCAGCAGCTAACAGTTTTTGGCTGACAAAATAGTTGAACATACCAAGAAGCAGAAAGTGAAATTGGCTATTTTCTGATCACAGGCCTAATTAGAAATGAATGGCTTAACTGTAGCATTATGTGCCAATGACTGTGACCTGAATGGTATTTTCATTTCTGAATCTCTTCATATAAAGAATTTCCTGTGAGATTTTGTTACTCTCTAAATGCCTCTATATGGTATTGACTACAACTGAGGGCCAGGTTTTGTTATAAAGAAAATGTCTGGCTTTAATGGTGTGGAAGTTGAATATACATACGTATTTTTTATTGGGCCAAGTTCTAAGACTGGATATTCCAAAGCACCAGTCTTGTGCTATTTTGTTTTTTATTTTTTTTAATGAATTCATTTTTACAGCTAACAGCAGCCAATTGAAAATAAAACAATAAAGGTTATGTGAGAACTGCTGAACTATAGGACTTTCTGTAGTCTACTTCAGGAACTGAAATGCTGCCCTGACATACTCGGTTGCCTCTCTGGGACCACACTCCCTGTAAAACAGGGAAGAATTAAGTTTTATGAGCTGGATTCTTTCTCATATTAACTCCTCTGAAACCAACAGTTCTAAGAATAAATTTGAACCAATCTAGTTAGTGCTTCTGCTCCAGAAGCCTACATCCTCTGTAGTTTCATGATCATTTGCCCCATTCACTTCCAACTTGAGACAAAGGTCTTGCTGCTGAATAAAGCTTCATTATATCAAAGAAATAACATAAATAATTTAGCAGAGTTTATCATAATTGAAGGTTTCTTTTCACAAGGGGACTAAACTGACCTGGGGGCAGAATTAATTCACACCTCTGGAGACAATCAGCTGCCAGATCAGGTTTAAGGTCTTTGGAAAGTCCTTATTCTGGACATGCATCCTGCCAGTCTCACCCCTATTCTGATCAGGCCTCCCAGCTTCACTGGCTGTTGAATCGTGACTTGTACATGTGAGAAATAGGAGTGTTAGGAAAACTGCCTCTTTCATGCAGCTTAGTCCAGTGTCCTGTTGTTCTGTTTCTGAAAAAGAATTGGTCTTAAATAGACCCTAGGAACACTGAAATGATTGCTACTGGCTTGCTTCGTAATAGATGCTCCATGATTACAGAAATTGCAGAATTATGGCAACCATAGCAAAAATAGGAGAAGTTCTAAAAAGATAGAAAATGAGAAGTGTTTTTTCCACTGGCATTCAGAACTGAGCATCAGTAAATTTCTAGTCTCATTCAGGTGTAACCTATGATTAACTCTCCTAAATTCTGCCAATTATAGATTTCTGTCAAAAAATAAATTGCAGAATTTATGATTCTGACTCAAGACTCAACTCCTTCCAATAACAGCATGATATTATACTTGCATAACCAAAAGGTGCTGTATTGTAGTGTTACCAGATCATAATGCAAGTGGCACAGATTTGTCCATATGCCTGATGTACGTATTAAGGCCTTGTCTATGCCCTGACACACACACAATATAAGCACAGAGGTCACCTCTCTGCTTTCCATCAGATATCTCACATGAGTGATGTCAGCTTTCTAAGTAACTTTTTTGCATGATAAAATCACATGCAAAATTGTAATAGACAGTGCATTCAAGACAGCATTTCGTCTCACTCGTGTTATAGCAGTTGCTGCTTCTTACTTTCTGCAGCCGTGCAGGATTCAAATTTATTGTGAGACTATTCTCTGTTATCATAGAGCAGAAAAAAATCATTAAATAGGTCAGGCACCATTGTTCATGAATACACAAGGTGACATGAAACTACATGACTTTGTGATCTCCTATTTTATTAAGAGCCACATACTTTGGATCTTTTATGACAAATTAAATTATAGCATACTTCGACTGCGGGCAAGCTCTAGCAGAGGTCTGATGAAAAAAAATATTTATTTCCATTAAACAACTAAACAGAATTTTTTCTTTTGACCTTATTCTAAAGAACTATGTTGCTAGAAAACGTAGAGTAAAGAGGGGATAGAAATCTATTGGTTACAGAGCTTGTATTACCAGCTCAGGTGTCTTGGATGTCACCCTTATGGTCTTCTGATGTTACTTCAGAAAGATTGTACTGTCAGCAGGAAAATGGGTCTTTTTGAAAAGATTTTCTCCTTTACCAAAGGCATCTTAAGAGATGTTAAGCTCATTAGGAAACCAGAAGAAAATCCAGCTGAACTTTTAAGTCTTTTTTTTTCTTTTTCTTTCTTTTCTTTCTTTCTTTTTCTTTTCTTTTTTTTTTTTTTAACTTTTCGTCATTAAGAATGTGAAAAGGGGCTTAGCTTTTTGAGCAGCTCCAGGGAAAGATGGGGAGGGGAAAAATGTTGAGATCTTATGACTACAGTTGTTAATGTACAGTGCTGATACTATTCAAGCTGCGATAGTTAAAGGACTGTCAGCACTTCCATTTTAAACCTGGTCTTTTTAACGCTTATTTTTCCAAAAAGAAGTCCAGTGTTAGTTGAATTTTAGCATACAAGAATTCATCCGGGGTAAAAATTCCGTTTGTGACATTTCAAATAGATGGTTTGCATTGTACACGTTAGAAATAATTCAGAGTGTTCCAGCCTGAGACATATTTTTGCATTCATATCCAACTGTCAACCATTCATTTGTGTGTGTTTTCATATATTAAGATCTATGAGTATGTGTTTTGCATATATATATGTTAGTATATATTATCATACAACCTACAAGAGGGCTGCCCATATGCTTAAATGTTAATATAGGCCTGATCTTTCCACAGGTTATCAGCACCTTGCAGGATGAAGTCTTTATGGCTGTTCAGTCAACAAGACTAAGATCCAGCAGTTCTATTGCCAGGTCAAGTAAGCAGCACCATATTTTGCACAGACATTTCAGGTTTAAGACAATTTTTTTTTCTTCTGTGGTACCAAATGCATTATGCAGACAGCATGAGCAAGAACATTCCCCTTTAAAAATAATGTTGATATGCCAGAGGGGCAGGAATCCTTCAAGAAAAAGGAAAGAAATGGATTCATCCCTCTGTTTTCAGATGCAGGAAGGGAAAAGTGAGAATACACAAAATTACTGATTTTCCTGATTTCATGAAAACTTCATTTACTAGTCACTCGGTTACAAACACTACACTTTGATATGTAGAGCTAATATTACCATTTTACAAAACATGTGTCAGGGTACACAACATGCTGTATAAAACAAAAAGCTGGAAATTTACCCCTTGTCATCCGATGTTGTTCTGTACCTCCTAGGGGATTTCTACCCACCTGGAAAGGTGAAATTATGGCAATAATGATATAGATTGGTAAAATATTGTTGGTACACTGTAACTCCATTTTCAGAATGATGCTTCTTTGGGGTGGTTAGGAGGCATGCCATGATGAAAAATATGTTTCACTAGCTTGTTGGAAGCACAGTGTTTGTAAAATTAACAGGTGAAGATACTCCGCAGAATACTCTTTGAGCTAGGAAAGGGATGGGAGCAGAAGCCACAACCGTGGTGAGTGATGTGGGGTGCAGAATGCACAACAGAAGCTGCTGCCAAGGGATTTGCAGATGTGGGACTGTAAGGATTTTGGCCCAAGGATGAGATAAAAAAGTCTGTTTCCACCCATCATGGACTATGCAAGAAAGCTGTCTGGGATTTCTTTTCCTGTAAAAGCCTGGCTTTTAATGTATATACGAGCAAAACAAACACTACCATCTGGAAAGATAATGCACTGTGTGTTATTTCAGTCAGAATGGTAATGATGAGAACTGGAAGATTCATGACAAGAGGTAAATTTTCATTTTGTTTGAACTCTGCTCATTTTCTACCTTTAAAGAGAGTATTCTACTCTCCATTTAGCCCTTTTTCTTTTAAGTGAGTATCTCCTCAGAAAGGATCTCTTGCATTTCCCTGAATTTTTCCTTGGAAATTGTACAAATGTATTTTCGTCAAGATTATATATCATAAATTTTTATAAAAATTACAGGATGCTTAAGGTAAAAAAAGACCACACATAATCAAACCTGATCATAGAAAAGTATTCACTTTGCTCTCATTCACTGTTATCCTAACCTACTGTCTGCAGGTTAAATTTAGATTTGGACAAACTTCTGCTTCAGAAAGTCATTATGTCTTGATCTGGGGAGCTGGAGAAGTTAGCAGTGTATTTCCAAATTTGGTCTAGCTGTTAATAATTCCCACTGTTATATGGTGGTGATATTCATTTTTTTATTTGTCTTTGCTAAGACCCACTAGTGGGGCTAGGAATTTGAAGAAGAGGAACTTTTCTGTTCAGTTTGTGATTTGGTCTCCAGATTTGGCATCAAAAAGTTCATGTTCACGTTGTATATACGTTAGGGGTATGGAATATTTTAAATAGGTTGTGAGAAGATAAACAACAGGAAAGTCTTTTTTGCCGATGCAAAAATGAGACCACAAAGATAAAAAGCCAAAGTTAATAACTAAACCATGTTTGACTAGAAACTTAAAGACATTCCTAGATGCAAACGTGTGCTCAAATACTTTGTTATCAGAATTTTCAAATACATGCTAAAATACTGATTTCAGGGCTATATCAATCACTGCCTTAGTGGTGGATAAAGAGATTATAACTGTTTTAGGACTTCAGGTAGGATTAAATGGTGTAGGCCAATTGCTTTTACAGTTTCAAATTAATGACATTCTTAAAAGGCAAGATTTAGGCAGATTTCAGGTTTATTTATTACTTTTCAGGATTTCGGTAGAATTAATACAATCTCATAGTAGCCTGTTATAAAGACTAATTTTAGCTCTGAGCTAAGAGCTACAGTTAAGCTGTCTAATAATGTTCTCTTTTCCTGTATAGTGATGGCTACTTTGCAAAATGTCATGCTCGCTGCCGGCGATGTAACTCTCTCTCTTTCCCACATTCTCCCAGTGTAAAGGATGGGACAGAGAGACCTTCTACTCTCTGCAGATTTCACAATACATACATGGGCAGAGAACACATGAAAACCCTTAAGCACTGTTTTACATATAACCCCTGCAGCAGTAATTGGGTCCTTTATTCTAACTTTCTGTTGCAGAGCAGTAAGGAATTATCTCTTATTCCTATAGCAACTTGAAAACTTGCTCCTAGGTCTACAAGTGACCCATGGTGAGAGATGATGGGAAGACAGTCAAACTTTAAGCAGTTTTTATTTGGATTCACTTGAATGCCAAGAGAAGAGTCTGGCTGTTTTTTTTTTCTTCTTTTTTTTCTTTCGTCCCAAATATTTCTCTCAGCCCAAGATGAGAAGCAAAGTCTTATACTCCATTGTTCCTTTTTCTTTCCCACAGCAGCATATTTTAAAGATGGAAATTTAGCTATCTGTATTTCCTTACTTTTGTCAGTTTGGGTCATAGCCTTAATGTTACTTAAACAGATTCTTTAAAGTAATGGAGCCCTTAATATAGACTTAATAAAGCAATGTAAGGCGGTATGGATTTCCTTCTGTCTAAGGTTCAGAGGCCTTTATCTGAATAATACATTAGATACTTTTATTCACTGGTGAGGCTTCATAACAGGAAAAACTTTGAAGGGAACGTCTGTCCTATCATTAAATTGATAATAGACATGTTCTTCACTTTTTATCCCTTTTGTAGTACATCTTTTACCTCTGACAGGTTTCTCTAGGAATTAAACAGGGACCATAGGATACTTTTACCAGCATATAACAATGTGGTCTTCTAACTTGTTGTAAGCATAAATAACCGTGGTGAGGAAAACCTTACAAAAAGGTTCTTTTATACTTGCATATTACCTGTATTACTGTCATACACTGTGCTGTCATGTAAAGTAGAATACTTTTTTTTTTCTATGTGTAAGAGAGATGTAACAGGAATACGTAAATATATGTTCATTTTAAAGATAAATTCAAAATTGCTTGTGTGAAATATATGGTAACATCAAAATAGCTAGTTCAGACTCAGTGATACCTATGCGACTAATCTTTCTGTATTGAGTATCTGTGCACTTTCATTTGAAAATAGGCTTTTGTTTTTTAATATTCCAAAACATAATAATTTTTCCAACTCTGTTATAACAGAAAAAGCAAATACAACTGTTTGACCCCGAACTTCATATGCAGCATCTGATTTTCTTATGTATATGTATGTAATCCCAGGTTTAGGGACGCTAAAAAAATCCACCAAACTGACTATTATTTGTTATAAACTTCTGTTAACTAGTTTATGCTGTTGGATAACAAGAAAATGACTTGGCCTTTCTTGTTCTTATTCATATCCCTTTTTCCTTACCTATCCTATGTTAAAGTTTCCTACTTGCTAGACAGAGTATTTCAAATGAAGAGATGCCAAGAAGGATTAACATTCTGAACAAATTTGTAAATAGTGCTTTCACTGCATATTTCAGACCAAATTCTCAGTTCTGTAGTCCAAAACAGCTTGAACTTCAGTAAGCTGTTTTGCATTTGCCATAACATTTGACCTAAAAGGCTTAATAGAAGTGAATATTTAGATCTTCTGATTGTATCTTAACACTGTGATATGCATTAGGGTAAAAAAGAACTGATTATGAAAAAAAGAGGAAGAACCGGTCCAAATTCCTTCTCCAATCAATCTCTAGAGGTAAAGTATCTGTAAGGTATCTGTATATTTCCAGGTTTCGTCTGTGACAGCAACAAGTTTTTGGATGGCTATCATGGGAAATAGAAAATTTACAAGAACTTGTTTATGAAATGATTGATGTTTTTTCTTCAATTAACTTCGATTAGAAAACCTTAAGGTTTTTTATATTACTATAAACTACAGTTGAGAGAAATGTGTGGAAATATGCTGTATTTGCACGACTATTTTGTACAACTCTTCATGTCATTTATAGATATGTATTGTCATCCAACTTGAATCTGAAATCTGTTAAGAAGTGTCTTGGTTAAAGTCATATACTACTACAAATCCAGAACAGAGTGAGCAATGTTTTGCAAAAGATAACAATGCCATTTTTGGAAACATAACAATTCTGATTTAATTTTTAAAATGTAAATCATTGCAATTTGTTACAAATTAGTAAAAATATTACAATTCTTTCTATAACGAGTAATAATACCAGATATTGGGAAAGTCAAATTACAAAAAAACCAAGAACATTAATTCAAGTAAGACACATCAGCTGCCTTATTCTGTTCTCTTTCAGTTATATCATAGAATCAAGGAAGCTTAGAATGGCTGATGTTGGAAAGGACCATTGAGCTCCAGCCCACTGCTGCGAGCCGGTTGCCATCCACAGCTCAGGAGGCCCAGGGCATCATCCAGTCTGGCCTTGAATCCCTCCACTTATGGGGAACTCACAGCTGCTCTGGGCAGCCTGTGTCAATGCCTCACCTCTCTCTGAGTAAATAATTTCTTCTTAACATCATGAAAGGAGTGAAATTATGAACCACAAAAATATCAGATTTTGTTGACTCCAGAATGCAGCACTTTATTTTAGTTGCCGTTTGTATTTATTTCATCTCAGTGAACTCAGTAGTTTTTCTCAGCTCCATGTTGAAATGCCAAAGACAGCAATTAACTTACTGAGGACATTAACATACCTTATTGCTTCTGGCTAAATGCTGTGCAAACAGGTGGGTCTTTAGATTGGTTTTCCTCTATATGTAGTATACTTCTTGTAAAAAATGTTCAGTCAGAGGGATGCATGAAAACCAGCCATGAGATTTAACTTTTACATTCGTTTTTGAAATTTTTCATATAGCAAGAAGTGAGAATATATTTTCTGAAGGAATACACAGTAGTCTGCAAGCCTCTAGCTTTCCACGTCTAATGAATAATTTCTTGCTGTTTTTAAAAATTATCCTTGAACTTTAAATACAATTATTTTATTAGATGTATTATGTTAAAGTAATCTAATTGCATAATATTTCAGTTTTGTTCAGTTCCCTTCTTCGAACTCAATAGAACACACTTATAATTCAAGCAGAAATGTTTATAGAACTAATGACACTACACTTAATGGCTAACTTTTTTTTTCTGAGGAAATTATTAATAAGAAAAATGGAGGTAAATAGTCTGTCATTAGTTTCTAAGGAGCTTGCTTATTTACTTTAGTTTTAAATTTGAGTCAAATAACTTAATAACATCCCGAATTGTACTGTGGATTCATAAACATATATTGGGATAGGAATGCTCATAGTCTTTTACATATTGCTTGAATGCTCTTCCCAGGTATGTACTATACTTCAAAGGTATACATTATCCCAGGTATATACCTGGGAAACATTAACATTTGCTGTTTCAACTGCAAACCTAAATCTAGCAAAAATATTAGAGAGATTATATGAGCAGTTTTGTAATCATCCCCTTGAAATGACTGCATTAACTAAAGCATGAGGAATGAGGAGATGAGGAATACAAAAAAACATTCCTTTCTTGTAGACCTCCCTACTTTGAGAATCAGAGGAAGCTGAGCTCATCTGAGACATGAAAATGAGATACAAGAAAAACAACATGGGTATACTGAGTGTATTGCTGAACTGTTCAATACTTCTTGATGAATGAGACCATTATTCTGTGAGTTCATGACAAAATACGCTTCCTTTGTTGACAAGGGGACTTTTTGTTGAAAATTCATATTCTAATATATAAAAAAATGTTGGTCAGCCGATGCTTAGCTTGTCAGTTGGGAATAACTTTTGATCATGGTGTGGATAAGATCTGGTTGACACCCAGTCCCTCTGGGAAAGAATATGTTTATTCAAACAGAAGTCTGAGCTTTCTGGTAGAATCATTTAGACAAAGCTTTTTAAACTTGTCACTCCAAGGGATTCTGCTCTCTGCATCCTCTGTCTGCAAGAACCGAACTCTCTGGCATTAGTGAACATAGTAGTACATCGGTGACATATCAGAGAGGCTAATTTTGCAGCCAGGGCCAAAAGTTCTCCATACCATTGAACAGACAACTACTGAAATACACAGAGAAATACTGAAAAAAATTGAATGGGAAATTCCAGAATTTGATTCTTTGTAAATGGCAGTAGCAGAAGTGGAACCAGGTTCCCCCATTCTCAGGCCAAAGAATATATCTGACCTTTCTTGTATACTACTATGTTTTCTCTCACCTGCATAATCAGCAAAAGGATGTGTCATTTCTCAGCACTGTAACACTGCTAGGTCTAGATGGGATTCTGAGAGAGAAAAAGGAAGTGACTTTCTTCCTCCGAGGACTTTCTTTCTACCAAATGACAAAAGATTTGCTTCATGTAGTGACAAAGTTTCATGAATCCATTGGGAAATTTCAGATATTTTAAACACAGGAGGAGTTAGTGCCTGTTTCCCCCATATTTTTCTGTTTCTAATATAACATAAACATTAACTTCGACACAGCGTTGGAAGTTTCTGTACAGTTCAGTTTCCTGTGGCTGAAACTTTACAAATTCAGTTTCAATCTGAACAACTGAGCACATCTAACTATTTTACAGTTATATGAAGCGTGTGGGCTCCTTTAAACTTCATGATTATTTAAATGGCTGAAGGTAGAAAGTTGGCATAGCTTTTCATCCTCAAAGGAAAAACAAGAGCAAATATAGAAAACATTGCTTGTTTCAAACTGGGTTATCTGCATTTTTGTATATTGGTGTTATTTGACTACACTGTTCACTGTGTTTTGAGGCTTGCATAGAAAGTGATTGTTTTTTCTGTAGCATTACTAGCTACAGAGGCATTTATTAGAAACTCTTATTCAGTGAAGCAGCAATTAACAATTTATTTGTTATAGAGCCTTTTGTTAAAACAGAGCTAATTGCATCCAACTTACTAATGAGTGTAAAAAAAAAAGAAAAAAAAAGAAAAAAAAGAGAGAGCTCAGTAAACCCTTGTAATTTGAAGAAGAAATCTTTCTTTTAGTTCTACTTTTCTGTATGCCACAGAGCACTTTTTTGTATGACTTATTTTTCAAGGACATTTTTGATGGGACACTGTGAAAAAAGCAGTGTCACTTTAGGACAGATTATTTCTCTTTGCTGCAATTTTAGCAGCCCTTCTTTCTCTCGTTTGCTTTTTAGAAAGTGAAAGAAAAGTTTTTTCTTGTTTTTCTTTCCATTCACCAGATTTATATAGTGATCGCAGGAAGTTTGAAATTTATGAGGAATGTGAGATTACCTGTTAAGTCTGTGCTTAGGTGGGGTATGAAGCCCTAGTTTTTAGATTTTTTTCACTATTAAATACCCCTCTATTTAATTGTAATCTATATGGCTTTTAGGCCATACTTACATATTGTTTTTACTTCCAGATTTCACTCTGACCTGGGGCAAATCACTTAACCTCTCTGTGCTCCCACTTACTCATCTGCAAAACGGACAAAACAGAATTAACCTAATAAAGATTCACATTTGTCTTGTGCATTATCGTTAATGGGGATGTGAATCATATTGGTAGAGTGCTTTGATGTCCCCTGATGCTGCTGTAATCATCAAACTGTTACTCTGTATTTGGGCAAAATATCTGAAAATGGATCTGCATAAATTATGCAGGAATAAACTATACATCTAAATAATTGCATACCATTGTTAAACTGCTAATGGCCTATGGAGAGATTTGTGAAGCTCTTCCTATGTGTATAACATTCGTAACTTGGTTCTTGCTGATTTTGTTTGTTTCTCTTAAAGATTTTATAGTAATAGGCCTTAACTTTTTTGTTCCTCATCACTGATTTTCTCTAGCACCGTTATAAAGTTTTCAGTTCATCCCATTTGGAAATAGACCCACAGTGGGGCACAGTGCCAGAGGGAAAGGGCAGTGTGATTTAAGAAGGGGACAGTAGCAAGGGGGATCCTGAGAGCATTCTCAGAGGTGTGTGGCATCTTGCAGAGGGGCCGGAGAAGACACGGTGACCTCATGCTGATGAGTTTTTCCATTCCTGCTGCACACACTAATACAACTGAAAGCCTTCCCCACCTCCGCTTTATTCCTATGCATGTTCAGACACAATGGAGGGAGGGATGGGTGAAAGTCAGGCTTTCAACTTACCCACTTGAGATGAGAAAGTGGGAACAGCCAGCTGCCTTCAAAAGGATCAGGGCTCAAGTACTGCTAACATACATTTAGACCTTGACAACTGAGAGACTTCCTATATTTCTTTGTTTGTTCATTTGTTCATCCCCTTCCATCTATCCTTCCTTCTTCCTTCCTTCCCTCCCTTCTTCCCTTCCTTCTTTCCTCTTTTCCTTCCTCCCTCCCTCCCTCCCTCCCTCCCTCAACCAGGACACTAATTAATAACCTCACTTATTCCTTAGGCAACTGTCATTTTTCCCTTGCTGTCACACAAATCAATCAGCAGTATATAGCCAGGGGGTTAATAGCAGTAAAATAATGAGGAATATCCAGGTTATCTTGAACCTTTTCCATCTCTACAGTTCATCAGTTTTACTTTTACATCATGTTTACAGGTTTTCTCTATTTGAACTAGATAATGACAAAGTTGAGCCTATTAGGTGGAAGTAAACATGATGTAATTAACAACTTGGCCTGGGTAATTTTGTTGTTTTGTGAGTTACTTGCAAATTGTTGACCAAAGAAAAGTGCCAGTTGGGTAGTTCTTGGAATATGTTATCGGTTGGGGAGTAGGTTGTAGGCATTCAAATGAATGTTATTTTACCTGTTTTCAGGATTAAGGACAGCAGCAGCAATTCCAGTCCTGAGAGATACCTATCTCCTCATAAATTTTCCGTTGTTGGAAATCTTCAAATCCTTGGGACAATTTGTTTATTTGCTACCTAGTCCTTAGAAAGTTTGTGTTTATATTCTATAGTGACTCTTTGTCACTTATTAGTGCTGTCTAGCATAGAAAAACACTTCAAAAGGAGCCTGAGCACTGTACAGGTGCTTTATCAAGTGAGAATAGGAAATAAAACAGCATCAAGTCACCTGATTGGGATGTAGGTACTGATACATCACTAACCAGCATTAATTTACTGCTTCATCTCCTAAATACCTTTCTGAGTTGGACCATAATAATTAAACCGAGTTGATTTCACCAATCATGGCTTTAAAATCATATTCAGTAGGTAGTCTATGATACATGTAGAAACCTGTTGTGACTTAGGATGTGTCAGTGATAGAGAGCTTTTCACTGATATACTGAAAGGGGAATCACGGAAGGATACTTTTCTCCATTGGAGCGAATCAATGCAAACAAAACTTTAGGGCATTTGTTTAATTCTATGAATTTCTGAATATCAATTTCTTCAGTAAGGCTGTTTTTACCTGAAAGGAATTCTGAAGGGAATAGTGTTCCTGGTCTAAAAGCATCCACAGCGGGAAAGCCATGTTAGAGGTGGATGGTGAAAAGTGGGAAACGATCCAGAAAGCCCCAAATATAATGAGGAAACAAAATACACTTTCATGTCCCTCCTCTATCCGAGGCCTTGGTTAAAGCATATCAGTCTAGTGTCAGGAGATTTCACAACTCATCCTACATTTTTAATCCAAAATCCTTAAAAAAAGCTGGGCATACAAAATATTTACAGCTTGGTCTAAAGATGTAGGACTATAAACATTCCCTTCCAGAAATTTGGGGGAATTAAAAGTATCGTATTTTAATGTCAGAACAAGGTGAAACTCATCTGTTTCATTCCTCCCACCCAACCTTCCCCTCCCCTCTCCCCCCCCCCCCCCCCCCAAAAGAAAAAAAAAAAAAAAAAGAAGAAAGATTGCTTTATTTATTTCTGAGTTACTGGAACAACTGGTCTTGATACCACCAACCTGAAGATACTGTGTGGACTACAGAACTCTCCACTTCTGAGTGTGAAAATAGTTGTTCCATACCAACAGTTTCACCTCTGATTATGTAAGCTCTCAACAGAAGCAAGATCTGCTGCCTTTATTTGTTAGTGAGCACCACCTCCAAACTAGGGTGTTGCTCAATTTCCTTTTTATTCTATCCTGACAGAAATCAGTGAAGGAATTCCTCACTATAACTAAGCCTTATAAACTTTCATTTCTAACATGTTTAACATTTCTAAGAAACATTGTTGATGAGCAAGCTTGTCACTCTCAGTTGTGTTGCCAGAGATACAGCCCTTTTGCAGGCTTTGCTATACTGGTAATGAGTCTTGTGCTGCTCCTCTCAAAGATGGGGACCTTTGCCTCACGTTCCCAACTACAAGGCAGCTTTTTTTTCTTTTTTTTTCTTTTCCTTGAAGATACAACAGAAATACTGTGAGAGTTTGTTTTCCCATTAGGTTATAGGCTGGAGTCCGTCTGGATCTCAAGAGTATTAATTTGTATTATTGGATGAGGGAATCTTTCAGTTTCTCTTCCAGACTGAAGGCTATGGCTCTGGGTTAAAATGGTATGAACCTCCATATCATTCTTGCGTTCATTATTAGAAAGAAGTTTGTATGAGTTTCAGTTACAACACATCTTGTTTTACCTAAAGTAGTGCTGAAAATATTACTGCTGTTTTACCTTTCTCAAATCTGGCCCATTTCATTATTTTCCCTATAATAACATCTTGTGCATTTCTTTATGTTAACATTTGTTGAGCCAGCACAAACACTTTCCTCTGCGTGCTTGTGAAGCCCTGTTGTACTGAAAAACAAAATTTCTGTTCAACCACTCTGTTTTACAAAATCTGATTCTGAAGTAGCAACTCCTAGGCCTCAAAAGCCTTCAACAAAAGTACATCCATTTACTTATCATGTTCTCCTTTATTCTATAATAAAAACATTAGAGCTTATGCCACATTTTGTCAAAGAATCGTCTAGGCTTATAAGAAATCCTTGCAATTTCTATTTGAAGTACAGACTTCAAAGCTCCTAAGCTAAATCCATAACTCTCTCTAGAAAAAGGTAGTAATTAATTGATCTTGCCATAAGGCTTGTCAATCTTAAAAGACATGGATTTTTTAACCAACTCCATAAAACACTGTAAGACAATATGAAAAAGTGTGAGAGAGGTTATCGGGTTAACAATAGTCTTTCCTTAATGAAAACTTGTAACTGCTAAAAAGAGTAACTGGTTTCCTAATTCCTCTGAATATGTTTGTCAGTGTACTTTCAAAAGTATTTGGAACATCAAGATACCTAGACTTCTGCAACTTGTCTGAAAGCACACTGTTCTGTTAATGATAAATTTTCCAATAGAGATGTTCACATGAATTTCTGGTGCCTCCCAATTTGCATGTTATTTCATAGAATCATAGAATGTCCTGGGATGAAAAGGACCATGTTGATCACCCAGTTTCAACCCCCTGCTATGTGCAGGGTCACCAACCACCAGAGCCACATCCAGCCTGGCCTTGAATGCTTCCAAGGATGGGGCATCCACAACCTCCTTGGGCAACCTGTTCCAGTGTGTCACCACCCTCTGCGTGAAAAACTTCCTCCTAATATCTAACCTAAACCTCCCTTGTCTCAGTTTAAAACCATTCCCCCTTGTCCTGTCACTATCCACCCTCGTAAACTGTTGTTCCCCCTCCTGTTTATGTGCTCCTTTTAAATACTGGAAGGCTACAATGAGGTCTCCTGGAGCCTTCTCTTCTTCAAGCTAAACAAGAAAATTGAAGAAACACGTCCTGTGATGATGGAATGACAAATTTGCACATAGAAGACAATTCAAACTTCTCTTTCCACCATTTCTCCCCTCCTTGTTTCCCATTCTAAACTGTTTCTTTGTTTTTCTGTCATCTCAAATTTGTCTCGCTGTTTGTTGAACACTAAGTATATTTCAATGCATAAGGGGTGGATCCCAGAATGTACCTCTGAGAATCAGCACATTATTATAATATCACAACGATCTCAGTAACTGCAATTCTGCCTTGACTGGGTCCTGGACTGTCCACGCTGTAGCTGTTTGCAGTAATGCACCATTTAAGGGAAAAATACACAAAAAAATTACCTATGCTACTACCAACCAGACCTTTCTCTTTTCTAAGTTGTGGCAGTTGGCAAAAGAGAATTGGATGAGACACTGACACTCCTTCCATGTGCAATAGCTAAAATCTCTCCTTGGGTGAAAATTCCACTTGTCCACAATCATCTGAAGAGCAGGTTGGAAGTGAGTTGAACCAGAAATAGAAAGTAAAATAAGAATGAGTAAGTCCATCTGCTGAAAATTATATGCATTCTCAAGTGATGTAACTCAGACAGAATTTGTTATTTCTCTCTCACACATTTAACCTTTGACTTCTCTGTTCTGTTCAGTTCCATTCTATTCTGTTCAAGGAATGCAAATATCTTCTTTCTGGAAATATAGGCTTCACAGAGCTGGCCCATAACAATGATTATCAACTCTTTTTTTGAGTTATTACAGCCTCAGTAAAACGCTTTTATATTTGATGTGTTCTGACCAGTGCAGGTTAAGCTATATCCCTGCAACGCTCTGTGTGTAAGAGCAACGTTTCTCTTCAGTGGATTATAGCTGAGCATTTCAAAATGTGTGACCTTTCTTTTCCCTAGCACAAACACTACAACAATACACATACTGTTCCTGAAAAAAATAACTTTCTCTTTTTTTTTCCAGTAGAGTAACAGAAATGATCTCCATGTTGTGATGATGGGTTGTAATTCATCTCCTCCATTCATTTATAAGTTGCCCATTTCTTCAAGCTTATTTTTGGTCTAATCAGTGCAGTGAAGAGCAGAGCTTTGAAACATTGGCAAGATTTCTGTTGTTCAAATTATTGATATTCTAGGAGATACAGACCTTTCAGCACATTCAGAAGTGTGAAGGCTGGACACTCAACATTATTAGTGATCTTTCTAGAGGCAATAGATTCAAATCATACAGCCTGCCCAGCAAAGTTTGGATTTATTGAGATTGAAAGATCTGAAGCACTGATTCCTACCTCTGGTGGGCATAAGACCTGCATAGGTGACTGTGCACTGAGGTGTATGATTTGTGTTTGAAGAGCTGAAGTCAGCTGTGGTAGGAGGGGCAAATCTTAAATGATATTTTCCTCTAGATTTGAATGCAGAGGTGCAGACCTCAAGGGTATGAAAGAAACTCTTTATACAAAGGAAGTTCTATTGAATATAATCCTCTTCATTCTCTTCATTATGAACCAGTGTTTTTTTGTTTGTTTTGTTTTGCTTTGTTTTTTGTTTTTTTTTTTGTCCCAGACTGTATCTGTTGTGGAAAAAGTGATTCAAAGGCAGCGAAGGGAAAACTGGACATTGCTGAAGAAGATGGATTAGATAATTAGTTCTGGAATAAAAAATGTATTTTTTGGATATAACAGTAATGCTTTCACCAAATGCTCTCCCCTCTCTCATGAATTTAGGCAAGTCAATGATGTCTATGCTTGCTTAATTATAAAGCTTCATTATTTCCTATACCACAAAGTCTGCTTTTTGTTTTTATAGAGGCTTGGCATAATCTTTTTTTTATAAATGCCAAGAACTATTCCAGTTAGCTTGTGGGTAATAGTGATCAACTAGCAGAAAGAAGTCATCTGAAGTCATATAGCTTTGACTTGTGCATAGCTCTGCTGAGTTGTCCAGTGCCTTCTTCCTGATGAGCAACAATCAACCAAACTGTCTCTAACTGACCATGGGGAAAACATCCAATTATCCTGCAGCATCAGAGGCATGATGTATGCATGTGTATATGTAAACTAAATTTTGCAGTCTGGAGACACGGAGGATATATATCATCAGCTTATTTTTTACCCTTTTCAGTACTGGCTGGCATTTTCTGAATGGAAAGTTTAAAATGCACATTCTTCCAAAAAGGACAACCACAAAATGGTTTATTTTTGCAGCAAGTATTTTTGGAAATGTATCTCTTCTCTTTCACATTCCTTATGCTAATGTTCTTTAAGCACCAGTTTAAATACATATCACCACTGGCTCCTTCTTTTAATTGAACTTCCTGCATTTCTTGACAATGTTCTGTACTTTCCTTACAGTGTGCTGCATATTCTTGTATCAGACATTTGTATACTTACTGGAACACTATGCTTGCTCCAGAATTATCTGGCAGTCCTGCTTCAGTCTATTTATTCCATCACATGATTGTTTTAGTGTTGTTTGAAGCACTATTTTGGAGCCAGACATAATCCTATTATACAGTTCCTCACCTTATTAACTGACAGAGAACTGTTCCCCATTAGACAATTGATCCTGGGCAGATGAAGCCATTAAAAACAGTACTAATTAGCTGAATAGTGGAGACAGTAATACAGGCTGCATCACTTCCTTTCATACTTAGGGAAGTTCATTTTCCAGACAAATAATAATTGATATGTAGTCTTCCTTAATTGTGGTTGTTAACAGCTAGTATTATAATGACAGGCTGACAATCTCTGTCTAGCCTATTGTATGCATATTTCTAAATCCAAGAACCGCTGAATAAGGTTTTGGTTTAACTTGAACTTTGCAGAATATACTTTAAATGTCATTATAATGAGAGTTGGGCAGCTAACCTTAACTTATGAGTTATTCCTTACATGTACATGTCTCCAGGTGTCAGCTGTTTGTTTTGGAAGACTAGGTGCCCATAATTACATGGAATTATGGCATGATACATTAGAAGAAAAGAAAGCCCAACAGATGGTTTGAACAGGAATCCAAAAAAATACTACAGTAGATCCGTAAGCAGAAGCACTAGGCATCTAACTAAATTTCAGTTTACTAACTGTAAGCTACAGGTTTAGAAAACAATATAGACTAAGCAAAAGAATGCTTTGATTTTCTTTTCAAAGAAGTGTGTTCAGTTTTTGAAGATCTACGTGCATGTATGCACTTGTATATATATGTGCACGTGTATGCAAATGTAATGCAATATCATTTATTACAGGAAATAGGTAGAATTCTCTGTAATTTGGTTAAGAAAGACATGTTCACTGTTATCCTCTATTTTCAGTCATAATTATACAGTTTTGCTTTTTTTTTAATAAAAATTCTAGGTGAAGGGTGATTTTTGTTCCTTCAGGCACTCCTTCAGGTATATCTGTCCTAAAATTCAACTACAAAAAAATCATGGTGATATCAGAAAACTTAGTTTCAGCAAGAAGAATTAGCATGTGAAACAGCAAGCATTAAATGCCTATAGTTGATTCAGTAAAATTGCTTTTGAGGTTAAATGATTATAGCCTTCTAAAAACTGTTGAGTTTTAAAACCTTTTTCTCCTTTTGTAGATGTTTGAAAGAAAATGAACTAAAAAACAAAAAAATAAAACCCTTACTACAGGTAAGCTGAATACATCAAAAGTAATAAGTGAGAGAGATTAAAAGATGATAGCTATAAAAATTTGAAATATTACATCTCTGACAATAATTGGCTAAAAATCTTGAGTTTCTCACTATTTCCAGTCTTTTCCTTCCACTTACACTGCTCTTCTGTTATCAAAATGTCCTGTATTTTTGGGCTTGGGGAGGAAGTTTGTAGTTTTAGAATAGTGTTCTGAGTTAGTTGCTTTGGATTTCATAGCTGTCTGCAAGATCTTACATAGGTCACTGACAGCCAGATTCCCCTTGCTTCATTTGTTTGGACAGTCAGTCCTACTAAAACCTGTCGATGAAATTCTGGCCATGTTGAAGTCAGTGGCAAGACTCCAATTAACTTTAAGGGAATGAGCATTTTCTGTTAAGATTCTAGTCTTCTGTATATATCTAAACAAGCAGTTAAACATAATGCTATCTTGCTCCACAAGATGAAGTTTACCATTCATTCACATTGCAGGTATTCAGAAACAGGATAAGTGACGACTTCATCACATTCTACAGATTTCAGAGGAGGGAAAGAGCTTGACCCTAATTATTGTCTTGGCATGTTAGAGTCTCCCATTCATATGATCTTGATCATTCAGGCATATGCAGGGAGGGTGTAAACTTTCTATTATTTAGACATCAAAAAATACCTGGATTTAAGCTTTTCTACAGTAAAGTGAGTTTCCTACATTTCTTTTGATGTTATTACTTTTTCTTGCCCATCCTCTACTAAAGAGAAAATTTTGTGTTGATGAAAAAAGGCAAATTTTCCCTTTAACTCAACAAAATTACTTATTTTTCCTGAGGTGCACAAACTCACTTGAAGTCACTGGTCTGACTTTGGCTTCAGTGGATTTTTTATTAGGCTCATATGCTATTGGCAGAAATAAATCAGCAGTGAAGAAGGAGAAAGTGGGGACAAGAACAATGATACTCTTCTACAACACAGATGATTGTGATTCATAATGCTGGATGCATCTGGGATGTTTTTTTTTTTCTCTCTTTGGAGGAAGATACATAGAAACATTCTGAATATTTTGAATATTTGATAAAATATGAGAAGAAAACAGAAACAGGTATGTAGACACACATCTGTGATCATAACAAACGATTCTTTACTGATTTGGGATCTGATGGGGTTAAAAAAGTTAACTGATTTTGATAGTATTTCAGATACATCTTTTGTCCTTCAAGCGTGGAAATGGCTCTAAGAGTTTGTGTGTCGTGTATTTTGATATGTAGCATACTTTTCTATTTTTGCATACTAAATCCAAATTTCTCAGTGTCCAACTTTTCCACTTTATGCCATTTATGTTATTCATATGAAGCCAAATATTATGTGGAAAGCTGTGTGCTGAAATCAGATTAAAAGGTAGAGTAATCGAGTGCAAATTCCTCAAAGGTGAGAGCATAGGGGCCTTGTCATTCTAAGAAACTGTACAATAGGAAACTCTCCTGATACGTGTCTAAACTAGACAATACTTCTGGCTGTTAACTAATCTTGCATCGAATACAATCGTTCAACAACCCTACAGAACAAAGTCAAGTTAAGCTGTGTAAGACACAAAAATCTTTTTTATAAAAAGGGCTGGAAAAGGATGAAGAACCAAGAGAAGCTGTTTACTGAAGCACAGGTAGAAGAGTGCCGTGCTAGCCATGCTAAATTGTTTCTTATGTTCTTGTTTGCTTAATAAGAACTGGAATACTTTCTTTTCAGTGGTCACATTTTTAGAGATCCATTTATAAATTAATTTAACTTGGGAAGAATATAACCTGCAGAAATTCATAAATAACTTTATAGCTGTACCGTTTTCCATGGAAGTGATATCAAAACTAGTTGTTCAATTTACTGTGAACAGTAATAGTAGTAGTAATAATAAATGATAATACAAAGACTTTACTAACCTTACTAGATCAGTTAGTGCAAGTTGTATTAGCACAAAAATGACAGAAACAATGCTGGTTTATACCGCTATCAATTGACCCAGTGACATAAATTCATCAAGTCTTTGCTACATTTTGATATTCATTTTCTTTTTGTTATACATTACAATTACATTTTCTTAGATGGAAAGATCGAGGAGGAAAGAATACAGGTAGGTTTCAGTTTTCACAACTTCAAAAAAAAGGGGAAATGACTCAATGTACGTGGAGTGCTCTGAAAGTAATGCCACCAATTTTATTATGCTGGCCCACGACACCAGAAGTGAATGTTGGTGGTATGGCAGCAGAGGTTGAACCTTCCTGACAGTATCTTATTACATTTTGTTGCAGTGCGACAGATGATAGCAGAGGGGCAGTCTGACAAAATGGCATGGAAGTGTCATGAAAGTGTCTATGAAGAGATGTATATAATTAAATTCCTCCATGTAGAAAAAATTGTAGCCATTGACACTTTCTGAGCTCTTATAGAGACAAAACAGTCAATGTGAGCACAGTGAGGTGGTGAGTGGTGCTTCTCAGCATCGATGACAGTGACATGAAAGACAAACCATGTTCCATACAGCCACGCACAGTATCACATCATGAAATTATGAGTGTTTCAATCAGCTCATTTGTGTGAATCTGTGAATTACAAGAAAGCAATTGTACACAGAGCTGAATATCAGCTTCAACGCACTAAAAATGGCGGTGACAACATGAGAATATCGCAAAGTTGGTGTCAGATGGGTTGCACAAAAGTTCACGCAGAAACAGCAAGAACTGTGTGGAAGTTTGTCAGGAGCTATTGAACGAATAAGAGGCTGTAGGTGACATAATTAGATCACATAATTACTGATGACGAGACATTATGTCACCACCTTTCTCTTGCACCTTGATAACACCAGGCCCTAGACCACGTTGAAGACCATGGAGCACATTGCAGTCTTGGCTTGACTGTTCTACCACACCCACCATATAGTCTGGAGTTGGCACGTTTTCACTTCCATCTCTTTGGGGTGGTGAAAGATTGACTGCATGAGCAACATTTTCCTAGCAATGATGACATCACAGTGCCTCTGAAATAGTGGGTGTCATCCGCTGGTGAAGATTTTTGCAAGTGTGGTATGCAGGCTCTTGTTCATCACTGGCAAAAATCCATAACTAATGCTGGTGACTGTGTTGAAAACAATGTTTTGTATCTATCAAACATGTTATTGTGCCCTTTGTATCTGTTGCACTTTACAGGGAAATAAATGAGTCATTACTTTCCAAGCAGCCTACATAATAAGAATCTTTTCCCAGTGACAAGGATCACAAAAACCTCAAATATCTGCCTAATGTGTGGTCTCACTGTCTGGGTCAAACTTCTAGGGTTAGTTATTTTTTTAGAGGAAGTTCATTGATTGGACTTTTCCTCATGATTTACTCACATGTGTTGCTATGTTCTCTATTTTTCCCCCCTTTTACAGTGTTAATCTTTCTATTGCATAGTACTCTTCTTTCTGACCTAGAACAACTGAAATCAATGAAAAAAGACAGTTTTGAAAAGAAAAAAAGAAGATGCTTCTAAAAAAAAATGGTAGTCACTGTGTCTATGTAGGCCTTTCTCTTTGCCAGTTGTGGTGTTGATATTGATGGTGTTTTCAATCTGCCTATCACACTGGTCTAAGACTTTCAATGCATCATTTCTCACTGTCTGTCCCCTACTATTTCTCCTAGTTGTCATTCAAATTGTTCCACTCAGAGAACAAATAAATGCATGCCACGAAAACTAGCAAGATGATATAATGAATGAGTTACAATAAATGCCCCCAGCATAAAACAATTATGTACCTGCTATTGTCAAAAACATTCAACATTCCCTTTGTTGAAAAGGAAACAGCTATAAATTATTCACTAGGGCACTGAAACCCTTTTCTTTTCTTCTTTCTTTCTTTCTTTTCTTTTTTTTTTTTTTTTTGGTTGCTTCCAATTAATTTTTCCCTGAACATCCCTAGATATTTAGCTGAGGGTAAAAATTTACAATGCGAAGAGTTTTAGCTGTTCCTTGGGATTGTCAGACTGAGTGTCCAAATTAAAAATAATAAAAAAGTTTACCATATTTTTCTGTCGATAACCAGAGTTCAGTTATAAAAATATATTTCAAGATTGGCATACCTTATATGTGTTCAGGGGTAAATATAATCTTTTAACCTAGGGATCCTCTCAATCCCAGTAACTACCCTGTATCCACCATCCTCAACTCTCCTTCTCATTTCAGAATTTATCTCAACCTCATGCTTTCTTTATTTCCTTTTTGGCATTTTTTTTGTGGTTTATCGCTGAATATAGTCTTCCTGATGAAATACTGAGATCCTGAACATTTTCAAGAAACTTTTAAAAAGAATTACTGAAGGTGCAGATCGTACAACAATTATGAAAACAAAAAAAAGTTTTTTTGATGTATACCACCTCAAGTCAGAAGCTTCCTGCCAAACTATTTTCATGCACCGAGTCTCAGAATAAAGGCAGCATGCTAAATTAGTATTCTGTACTTACTAAGGAAGCTGTGGGATTAGACCCAAATGGAGCACCCAGAATAATTTAAAAAATAACAGCAAATGAATTCCATCTTTTTATTCAGGAATGGAAGTGTGCTCATTTTACTGCTGACAGTATTCCATTTTATCCCAAAGGTCGATTAAAAAAAAAAAGCCTGAAACAGTGATTCTAGATGGCACTAAAATGTGCCAGCAAAACAGCTTCTGTTGCAATTTTAGTTTTTGTGCCCTGTACTGGAAGTAGTTGTCTATATAGAAAGAGAGGTACCCGGCAGGATTTGTTGACTTGTAGATTTCCAGGTGCAGAGGAAACATATATATCCAGAGCGGGCCATGCAAGCAGACACAAATATTGTAGATCTCCTGTCCACCTCTCCAAGCCAAAAGCCTGTATCTCTATACCATTTCTAGTGTGTGGTTGCAACAGTGAATTTTACAACTCAGTTATAAATGTTAGTTGGGACTTTCTGTGGTAGCCTGAGGCTTAAATGAGGAATGGCCTAGGTTAAATTCACATGGAATGCATGAACTATGCCATTAACCTAAGAGCCCTATGGAAGCAGGAAAAAGCTGCAATTACTTCCCAGCAGATTCCAGACTGTTCAAAGTCATTCTCTTCTGATTCACATACAGCATCTGAAGAGGAAGTGAGATGCACATGTAAGCCAGTCTGATTCACTGACAGAGATCCTGCATTCCTGACAAGCCATAAGTCCAAAACCCCAGGACAAGAAAGCACAAAAAAGGGACATGCTTTTATTTTCATTTGGTTTTATCAGGACACTTTTAAATTATTTCTGAAATACATTATTTGATAGAAGCTGGTTAGATATATGCTGGTTTGCTCAGAATCAACATTACTAATGGTTCACTGAAAGGAAATTCAGTCCTCCAAATTGCCAAAAGTCATCAGACATTACTCAGAGATGTATGATATAACCTTGGCTCATCAGACACCTCTGCTTTAATTCCCTTTGTAATCTCATGATACTGTGTGTGCAAGCTGAAGAGTGCAATCAGTTTACGAAGGATGTTACATGAGGTGGTTGCTTGTGCTACCAGCAGACTAACCTCAGTGACCCAGGAAGTCCCTCTTGGTTTTGCACTGCTTGTAATTAAAGCCGCTCTAAGAGCAGTGAAATTTTGGGAGTAAATTAGCCCCTCTGCTGTACTTCATTAAGCACTGCTCACTGCCTGCACCAGAACTGTCTTTTCGTTAAGTCAGTCACTGTGGGGAATAGAACACAGCTTGTGGATGTAGAAAAAATAGCTCATATATCAGTATCTCCATTTGATCCACAAAAAACCTCAATCATAAGAGTTAATGGTATTAAGTGTACAAAGAATGAAGTAGACTCCTGGGTCTTCTTTCTGTTTGTTTAAAGATATTTTTTTTAAAAGATGAACATTTAATATTTGTGTTTTTTCATTTTTCCTAAAAAAAAAATCCTAAATATTGGAAATAATTGGATTGTTTGTTTGTGTTCAGCTGAGATTTTGTTTAATGAGATATGTAAACAAAACAAAATAATGAGAAATTATATTGACAGTTTTCCTCCTCCTTCATGTGAAAAATACTGTCTATGACCCCTCATGAATCTGTTCTGTAAAATTCAAATGTTTGAAAATTGGAGAATAAATTATTTCTCCCAATGAATCATATTTGATTTTTCCTTGAAGACATTGTTTGATTTCCTGAGCTCACATATTTTAGGAAATAAATTATTAAATGAAAATTCTTGGTCTAGTCCGACTTACTAGTCCTGTTAAGTATCACGATATAGGCTAACAATTACAGTTGCTAAAAATTCTGAATAAATCTGAATGTAATCAAATGAATGAATGCGTATTTTCCCAGGAATGTTACAATGAATAATTTTCAGAGAACCACAGGTATTTTGAAGTTCAAGTGAATAAATGGTTTATGCTAAAAAGAAAACGCTTTTTAGGAGCCCAGTTTTTAAGCACTATTTATTCATTTGTCTGAGAATGAAAATAAAACATAAAGAAATAAATGTATTACTTATCAACTTGGATTAAAATGTGGCATAGAAAATTCAGTATTTCCAGAAATGAAATAGCATTAAACTTTCACTTGCTTAAATCAACATTCAGTGCTTAAAAAGTATATGCTACAGTTGGTAAACAGATTCATCAAATCTACTAAGGCCCTTCTGAAATTCCACACTAGTTGTGCACAGCCTCCAAAAACAAAAAAAGTCACAACAAGAAGTTTTACTCATATTTTGGTTAAAATTGAGCTGAACTTCTTTTTTGTGTAGGCAGGAGAGCTCTAGCAACTTTATACATTATACAAAAGCCAATGCTTTTGTATAGTTCATATAATGTTCAGTCGTATTGGCTCCTTGGCCCTTTGCTTCTTTATTTCTTCATAACGATGCCTACAAGTGAGTTTTGCAACCATTAAATGTAATTAATAGCAGGACATTGCTGGAAAGTTAGACATAATTTATTTCTTATTTTTTTCTGTGCTAAAGATCAAGGGGCTATATCCTTTTTTCCTTCTTCCGCCATTATACATGCAGAACTATAGGAGAATGGACCCTCTGGGACAGCTCTAATATCCGGTACGCTGCTGCCTCCCAGATCCTTATTATAAAAAGCTTTCTACTCGAGCCAAGCTGTGAAAAAGCTCATGCAGTACTGGCTGCAAAATGAGCAACTTTGATTACGTAGTCCCCATCAAGAGTAAGGTTATAAGTTAGCAAATTGAATTCCTGAACAAGACCTATTCATCAAATAAATCTGAATAGCAAGTGTTTTCAAGGAGATTACAGCACGTTTCTGGGCAGTAAGAAAAGACGATGCATTTGATGGAGAGTTTTGTCTTGACTTTATCTGTTATAAAAATTAGAGCTAAGCGAATTTTTCTATGAATATTAAATCAAGTTTTAGAAGGACCAAAAGTATTTAGGAACACAAATGAGTGAACAATTTGTACCAGAAACAGAAGACATTTTCTTTTAGTGCTTTCAGACAAAGATGAAGTGATTAATTTTGAAGACATCAGAACAAAACCCGTTTTTTTCTCCATCAAAATGAACTTTTCTATTTTAATACTGAGCTGAAAGTAAATAAAAAGATGTGTGCCTCATTCTAGCAGACTCCAACCTGCAGTAAAATCCTGCTGCAGTCAATATCTTTATTAGATCCTTTTTTCAAATTGCCAACTAAATAGAAGCTAGGATGTTTTAAAAGGGGTGTTTATGTTTTAAGGAACACATTGTTATGACATTGGTACATCTTGATCTGTTCATGATGCCTAATTTTGTAATTTGCTTGTAATCAAGACAAAGGACCTCTTCCTTTTGTTCTAACCCATCTAGAGGAACTCATTATTCCACAGTTTTCTTCTGTGGCAAAAGTTACAAGTTTCAGGTTTTCTGACAGCAAAGCAAAACAAATTATAAGGTAAGATAAGGATGAAAAAGCAAAGAGTTCAGAAATCATCCTTTTCTCCACCCTGTATGAAGAACAGTATTACTTGAAGCAAAGAAATTGTGTGGAAGAACTATACCATATTTTATGGGAGAAAAGCCTGGAAACACTGTCGTTTTAGGAAACAGAGGGGGAAAATCTCAGATTTGTCCTGAAGCAATTTGGAAGGGTTTTTTCCGAGAAGGTAGCATGGCCAATAGCCCACCATGACATGAGTCACACAACTGGTAACACAATGAAGGCTACGAGCTTTTAAGAAAAGATTGGCAGGACAGGAGGGGCAGAGGAGTTTCTGTCTAGAGGGTGAATAGGTTGCAAGTGGCTGTCTCTCAAAAACAGCTATGATCAGCTTAACATCTTGTGGGTGAAAATTATGGACCAGACCAGTAAAGGACATCTCATGGTTGGTATCTCCTGTAGGCTGCCTGATCAAAGGGATTATCCATTATCTTTAAATTGGAAAGATATGGATTTGAAGGCTGGGCTATTCATTAGATAAGGAATTGATTGAATGGCTACAGCCAGAGGGTCATAGTCATTAGCTGTATGTCTGGGTAGAGTCTGGTGATGAGTGATATTCCCAAGAGTCCATTCTGGGACCAGTATTTTCCAACATCTTTATCAATGGCATAGGCAGTGAGATCAAGTGTACCCTCAGGAAGTTTGCTGATGACATTTAGTTGAGTGGTGCAACTGACATGACAGAAGGGACCTAGACCAGCTTGAAAAGGCTGGGGGAAATCCCAGATATGTGTACAAACTGGGAGAAGAACTCATAGAGAACAGCCCTGTAGAGAAGGACTTGGGGATCCTGATGGATGAAAAGCTGGACATGATCCAGCAGTGTGCTCTTGCAGCCCAGAAGGCCAACTATATCCTGGGTTGCATCAAAAGAGGAATGGCCAGCAGTGTGAAGGAGATGATTGCCCCCTGTACTCTGCTCTTGTGAAGCCTCATCTGGAGTACTGTGTCCAGGTCTGGGGTCACCAGTACAAGAAAGATGTGAAGCTTTTTGGAGTGAGTTCAGAAGACCATAGAGATTATCAGAGGGTTGGAGTACCTCTCTTATGGAGAAAGGTTAAACGAGCTGGGCTTGTTCAGCCTGTAGAAGAGAAGGCTCCAAGGGGACCACATTGCACCCTTCCAGTACTTTAAGAAAGCTTATAAGCAGGAGGAAGACAGACTTTTTACGTGGTCTAATAATGACAGGACAAGAGGAAATCATCTTGAACTAAAAGAGGGGAAATTGAGATTAGGTATCAGGAGGAGATCTTTTACTCAGACAGTGTTGAGGCACTGGAACAGTTTGTCCAGGGAAATAGTGGATGCCCCATCCCAGGGGCTGTTCAAGGCCAGATTGCATGGGACCCAAGGCAGCTTGAACTAGTGGTTGGCAACTGTGTCACAGAATCATAGAATCATAGAATCATAGAATCATTGAATCATTGAATCTCTGAGTCATTGAATGGCATGTGTTGGAAGGGACCTCAAAGATCATCAAGCTCCAACCCCCCTGCTGCAGGCAGGGCAGCCAACCTCCACTTTTAATACTAGACCAGGCAGGAAGGTTGGAAATAGATGGCCTTTAATGTCCCTTCCAACCCAAGCCACTATGATTCTATAATTCTATGATTCTATGATTTTATGATTCTGTGATACCTCAGATCTGTGTTCTATGTGTAGTACAGTTCACAGTATTTTCATATTGGTCTCTGCTCTGCTGTGGACAGTAAGTACAACAACAGTAAACTCCCTGCTCTGGCAGTAGGTACTGGAAAGGAAGATGAATTCAGGTATTAGGTGAATTTTAACCTTTCCTTCCCTCCCTTTTCTTGACTTCCCCTTCCCTTCCCTTTTCAGCAAGTCCAGTTTTTTAAATTTTCCAAATGTTAGATAGATCATTAAAATGCATTTTCAGTGAATTTGTTTTGGTTGTAATTAACAGTTTTAGGCACTGATGTTCTAAATTGTAGCTCCAGATGGAGAGATTTTAAAAAGTAGCTGTAGAACGAGAAATATACAACTTAACATAGGGGGTTGTCCACCTTGCCTTTGGATTCTCATTAGCTAAAACAATTTAAACTCACACAGTTCTACTGTGCTTTTATAATTGTCTTCTCTGGATGGAGCTTTAGTCTTACACATCTGCGAGACGGATCTCCTGTCTGACACTGCGGAAGGCTTTTTGTAACCACTTTAGCCATGCTCTAAAAGCTCATTAAACTCTTAATTGAATACAATTCATAATATAAAAATCCTCACTTCTGTTTCAATCAAATGCAACCTTAGCTTTTCCTCCTTGCAAGATTAAAAAATGTCTAATCACTGAAGCATCAATTAGAGAGGCAACAGGGAGAGCACAATTGTTCATGTTGTCTCATGGACTATGCTGGAAGGAAAAATAGCTTCAGACCCTAAAATCTTTTGACTACCTGTAGAGAGGTAAGTGCAAAAGAACATCAAGATAAGCTATTGCTGAGCCAATTTACCTATTTGTTGAAAGGCTGAAATAATAATAATTTAATATAATAAATATTGCAGGAGGGTCTTAATTGATATACAGAGGCAATATATCTCAGTACCACAATTCAGTCTCACCCTTTAATATGGGCTGGTGTATTTATTTTGTGTTATTTATGTAGTGTGTAGGCAGCATGATTTTGAAATATGGCTTTGAGAACAAAAAGATGCAGAGAAACTTTGGCAATGAATTAAAAGGGACGAATCAGAATCTCTTAAAGCTTTCTTCCCCACTGAATTGCTTATGTACAGTTTAATGGTCTTATCTGACACCTCTTCATATTTTTTGATAACTAGCTATGGCTTTTTTGTGTAACTCTTTCCTACTGCTTTAATAATGTGTTTATGAATTTCTGGTTTGTTATTTACTTACATAGGGTAAATCTCATTGAGTTAAAGATTTTGTTCTCTAATTTGGGAAGGCAGCTCATGATCTCAAGATAAGTCTTCATATTTCTCTTAACAAATGAGTAGAATATTCAAGTTTCAGCCTCATTTCAGCCTTGTTCTTTCATCACAGAAGAGAAAAAATGTTATCATAATGTCTCTTGGGTATCCTATCTTTCTTTATATATTACATATAAGTCTTATGCTGTATTTTTCTTCTATTCCTGGATATACAGAAAAGGTTATTCACAGTAACATAATAAATGAGGCTTTTGATATTAGTACCACATTATTCATTATTCTATTGGTTTACTGGAAGAACAAATGCTGTAGTTTCCTTTGCTTTGAAAGTAAATACTTGTTGCAGTTTTACGGAAGTAGGTATAAGGGAGAGGAACAGTTTACATACCTAGAAGAGAAGAACTGCTATAGATTTAACATCTCCTCAGACTGCGCACTGCAGTCCTACTCACGACATGTATCTCCTCTAATTTTCAGCATTGCAGTGCAACAGCAGGAGAAGCTGACAAATAAGATTACTTTGTAACAATGTTTTTGTTCAAAATAAGTACCTCTCATCAAAGACACTGACTACAGCAGGGCAGAAAGGACATGTGTGGTTTCAGATTTTGCTACATTTCATACAAAAAGACATAGCAAATGCAGAGTTTTTGTATGAAACTGCGCATTCCTGTAGATGCAATGCGACAACTGGTGAATCTTAGGCATCAGAGGTGATTTGGTAGAAAAGATCCAGCTGGCAACACTACTGTTAAGAAAATGAGAAAATAAGGTCTAACTTGTAATCTCTTTCCCTTATGTGACTGCAGATGTGCGCATGGAATAACAGTTGCATTAAAAGAAAATGCAACAAAAGTGGCTCCAAAATTAATGCCTCCAATTTGATTTACATGGAAACTACAACAGATACAAAGAGCACAATAACAGTATTTAAGCAAATTCTCAGCAATGAAACACTGGTTTTCAACATAATCACCACCATTACTTATGTATTTGTGCCAGGGATGAACAAGAGCCTGCATGCCTCACATAAAAAATCTTCATGGTTGTTTGGAATGTGGCTTATCTTTCATGTCTCTGTTGCCACTGCTGAAAAGCACCACCTCACTGTGCTCACACCCACTGTTTCATCTCCATAAACATTCAGCAAGCATCATTCAATCATAGAATCATATCATGGTTTTGGTGGGTTGGAAGAGACCTCAAGGATCATCAAGTTCCAACCTCCCTTCTGCAGGCAGAGCTGCCAACCTCCACATTTAATACTAGACCAGGCTGCCCATGTCCCTATCCACATCCAGCCTGGGCTTGAACACCTCCAGGGATGGGGCATCTACAACCTCTGTGGGCAGCCTGTTCCAGCACTTCACTACTCTCTGGGTAAAGAACTCCCCCATGGTATCAAACATAAATCTTCCTTCCTTCAACTTAAAACCATTTCCCCTTGTCCTGCTGTTTTCTACCCTTGTAAAGAGTTGACTCCCCTCCTGTTTGTAGGCTCCCTTTAGGTACTGAAAGACTGCAATGAGGTCACCCTGCAGCCTTCTCCAGGCTGAACAAGCCCAGCTCCCTCAGCCTATCTTCATAGGGAATCACCAGCCCTCTGATCATCTTCATGGCCTTCCTTTGGACCCTCTCTAACAGCTCAGCTCTCTGTCTTGTATTAGGGGCCCCAGACCTGGACACATGTCAATGGGTGCCACTTTTTCTGCATGGTGGAATTCACTGACACACCTTTGCTTTATATGCACTTCCATGTTAGGCACCATTTTGTCAGATTGCACCTCTGCTGCCATTTATGACAAGGCAACAACATGTGATGGAATATTGATCAGAACGTTCAGTCTCTATTGCCATTCCACCAACACCTGCCTTTGATGGTGTGGGCAGATGTAATAACATGGGAGGCATTACTCATATTTTGATTGTGAGTCAAATCTCATGGTTTCTCTATGATCTCTGAATGTTTTTTCCAGATACCATTTTCTGGGTGAGAATAATAAGCAGTATATTCATTGGCTAATAGCATTTACTAGCAGGGATACATTCCAGGGGAAAGAATAGTATGGCATTCAGTTTGTCACTGTACAATTCCCATACTACAAGGTGAGAAACATTTATAATAACAGAAGTAGTTTTTTTATTTTACTTATATATTTCTAAACTAAAATTATATGCTCTCTCAAAATAAATACATACAGCATTGACTGAAACTCTTACTTACATCCAGGTATTTCTGCTGAGGTTGAAAATAAGATCATTTATTTATTTATTTATTTATCTTTCTATTTATTTTTAACAGAGAATGCATCCCTATACCAAAGAAATCTTGTTTCTCTCACAGAAAATAAAAGACGCTTAACTCCTTTATGAATGATTAACAAAAAGTTTATTTTGGAATAATCTTTAGATCTATTCATATTTTAAGTGCCTTTTAATAGAAAAATATACTGAATCCTTTCACGTGTTCATGTCTCACCTCTGCGCCTGGCAAGATCATGGAGCAGATCCTCCTGAATGCCCTACTAAGGCACATGGAAAATAAAGATGAGGTGATTGGTGGTAACCAATGTAGCTTCACCAAGGGCAAGTCATGCCTGACAAACTTGGTGGCCTTTTATGATAGATTTACAGCGTCACTGAATAAAGGAGGAGCAGCTGATGTCATCTACCTGGATCTATCATCTATCTGGACTTGTACAAAGCATTTGACAATGTCCTGCGTGACATCCCAGTCACTGAATTGGAGAAAAATGGATTTGATGGTTGGACCACTCACTGGATAAGGAATTGGCTGGATGGTTGCACTGAGAGAGTTGTGGCCAGTGGCTCAATGTCCAAGTGGAGACTGGTGACGAGCGGTGCTCCTCAGATCAATGCTGGGACTAGTACTACTTAACATCTTTGCAGGCAACATGGGCAGTGGGTTTGAGTGTACCATCAGAGAGTTTGCAGATGACACCAAGCTGAGTGGTGCAATTGACACGCTAGAGGATGTTATCCTTCTGGATGTTATCCAGAAAGACCTGAAGGCTTGAAATGCGAACCCATGCCAACCTCATGAAGTTCATCAAGGCCAAGTGCAAGGTCCTGCATCTGGGTCAGGGCAATCTCAAACACAGATACAGGTTGGGAAGAGAAATGACCATGATTACTCTCTCTAGCCTGACCCACTGTGAGGACCTGAGTACTTTGTGAACCTCAACCTAAATGTGTGCTAGGATCCTGATGATCTGCTGATGTGGGTGCTGTCTGTGCAAGCTCATCACAATAACCCCTTTCCTTTATTATTATTTTTAATGTTTCCACAACTATATGTATACTCAGTTACTGTCCATTCATATAAATCTTAACATCTCTCTTATAGTTATCTATATAATTAGATAATTAAAACATAGATAATTGGATTATAAAGCTAGGAAATAAAACTACGTCTATTCCTTCTGATGGCTGTGCTCCATAAAATGTTGCAAGTTGAATGCTGTGTTAACAATTTTTAGGACTTCTGTGATTCTTAGTAAATCAATATTTAGGATCCAGATACAACAATTTACATCTTTCTTGCCTTTAAGCCACATGAATAACAAGATGCATGACCACAGTCAAACTGCAGTAAAAACTGTCTCACATACTCTAACTTAAGCCAGGGAGAAAAGGTTAATTTTGTGCAAATAGCAGAAGAAACTGGAAATTTCATTACAATAAATAAATAAATAAATAAATAAATAAATACATTTGTACTTCAGAGCACAAACCCACCTAATGTATTTCTGGACATAGAACAATGCCTACTAAATCCCTACTGTTCCCCTAGATATGTAAGAAACTGTTGTAAATGCCTGATAAGACCTACTGCATTTAGGGCTTTATTTGGAGGAATGAAATTTCATTCAACAGTGAGAAGAGTTACTATTATCATGTTGATGAGATTGCTATTCAAAGAAATGTGAGGCACATCTGTTGAGCAGGCACATTCTGTAAATCTAAATAAGCAAAATAAATTAAAAGAAATCCTAATGTGTCACTACAGCTTCAGGAAATCCTTCAGGTATGCACTAGGTTTTAAGATTCAAGGAAAAACTTTTTTTTTTTCTTTCTAGCTGTATATGATAAAATTAACCATTGAGGACATGACTAAGTCTGTCACAGTGTAAACACACATACGCACGTTCATTCATACATACAGTATTTTGAAAAAATATGCTATTAATAACTACTGGCTTCTGGGCCTGCTCAGCATCAGTGCATGTACATGGCAATCTATACATGTACATATTCACAGTAATCAGTACATCTCCATGCTGCAAATTACAGCTTTAAATAAATCATAATGAAATTGGAAGCAAGATAGTCTTTGAAAAGGTAAACAGATTTGATGTTTTTATATTAGTATGTCATTTAAATGACTGTGTATGATAATTAAATACCAAGTTTATTTTTTATTTATTGTTAAATTGATTGCTCTTGCTTTAGACCTCTCTTAGAGATTGTTGGAAGAAAAAAGACAAGGGTAGTTTAAAATCAATTAGTTGAATAAAACAAAGCTATCTTGACTAGAAAATGAAGTTCAGGAACTATGTAAATGCATCATGTTTTGAAATTAAAATCTATTCTGAGATAAGTGATGCTAGTCACACAAAGCAGAGAAAAAGCCTCTGATCAAGGACAATTGTATAATGTTAATTTATTGGATCACTCCACTTAAATCTGTTGTGAAAAGTCAGATGATGATACGTAAACGCTGCCCAAACCAATGTCTGTCATTTTTCTGTAAATCTGTGCATTGCTTTAACAGGCCGCTTTTCTGTTACTGTGCTTCTAAAAGCTGATATTTTGTCCACATGTGACATAACCTCATACAGGTAGCTGATCATATACTGCAGAGTGGAAACAACTTTCTTTAGTATCACCTTACCTTATAAGGTAGTGATATCTGGCTGTCTGTTTAAATTTTGGAGAAATATTTATCTCAGAAAAAAAAAAAAAAAAAAAAAGGCAGCTTTTGTCTACAAATCTCTTTATCTGGTTTATTATTTGCAAATTATTGGAAAAAGCTTTTGCAGCTTATTGTTGCAAATGCTTTTATTTAACGCACTTTCTATAAAATTTGTCAGAATAAACTGAGTAACAGGTAAGAAATACAAAGAATAGGAATGAAATCAAGTAGAGTTAAATATGCAGTGATATTTCTCTTCCTCCTTTAAAAAAAAAGAAAAAAAGAAAAAAGTTATAGTATGTGCAATTACATGAACAATCTAAAATACCATATCTGTGCCATGATCTGATGTTACCTCTGGTAGGAAACCTTGATGAACTACTACTCTAGAGTTCCATGTTCAGACTTGAAGTTCAGCTTGTTGAAATAAATCAGTCTTAAGCAGTCTTAACTTTACAGAGTAGCTCTACTCAGTAAAAATACTAATTTATTCATTCGCTGCTCCAGAAAGATGTGTGTGAAAAACAGAACACATGTTCAATGAAATCTGCATATATAAATCTTGCAAATATAAATAGAAATAAAAAATGCCTAGTCTATATTCCTAGATGAAATCTCCAGTAAAATGGACACCAAGTTGAGAAGATGCACCAGTAAACTAAGGAGAAATGCTTTACAGGAATGCTCTAGTTCCTCCGGAAAGAGAAGGGATAAATTCTGGAAATTTAGATTCAAGGCTATTCTGAACAGAAATCTAAGCCACAGAGAGACATATCTAATGTATTCAGATAGCCTTAACTCTGCCCATTAGCGATCCTTTTAAACTATCAGGCGATTATTTTTCTGTGATTGTTTTTGCACAGTCCAATTAGATGAACCCATTCCTGTTGGATTGTTTTCATTTTTATTTTTTGCTATAGTGTCACTAAGTGTGATGTTCTCTGGATCCCCCTGTATCTTAAGTCTTGTTTACCCAAGAGGCAGTTTGGAAAAAATATCTTCATTGATGACACCAATTCAACTGAACAAATGTTGGCAACAGCGACAAAAGTCTGAGACAGCTTGCTGACTGCCAGCATCATCTTAGTACTGCCTCAGTTAGGCTTACTCCCAGCTGGGAGAACTGGCATGGTGTTGAAAATGGTGTTTATTGTCTAGGTCAGAGTTCTATTCTGCGTTTAATTGCTGCAATGCATCCTTTTTAGGTAGGTGTCTTCGAAGTTTTGTCAGACTGCTGATAGACGGTGGTAGATCTGAGACAAGTTGAATAATTCGGGCAACATAAGAAAGAAAAAAATTTGTGTGTTTGAGTCTTTGGAGGTCTTGGGGCTAGGTGTGCACTACAGAAAGGAACATGTTCATTTTATGGCCTCTCTGTTTCCTGCCATTATATTAACTTTTCCAGCAGTCCTCTAAGATTTCATGTTAAAGGTTTTGAATGTCTCCCATTCAGATTATTACATACACTAAATATGTGAGGCATTATGCTTACATTTAGCCAGGATGCAAAGTCATCTTGATATTTAGTCATGGGCAGAGTAGATATTTAGGAATAATCACTTAAGAAATAATTACACTACCTCCTGGCAGCATTTTGGCTAAACTGTTCACTGAAATTCCTCTTACAAACTTTGTCCCACCCACAATGCTTCCCATAACTCATCACCCAGGAATGGAGTCTCCTAAGCTTGGTTTGGCAGTTCACTCCTTGCTTTTCTTTCTTCTTGACTCCTCTGTCCACTTAGGTTTACACCAGAAGTTCTCTCCCTCTGCACAGAAAATGCAGTCTGTACTGCATAGAAGATTCAGTCTGTACTTTTTCCTTGCTCTTCACTCTGCCTCAAAACATTTATGGAAAGGACAGCATTTAGATAGGCAGCCCTGAGTCACCCTTTCCAAAATGAACTATGAATGGCTGTGTAAAAAAAGAAAACAGATCACCTGAAGTTTGCTGTCTGTTTTAGGATCAAATTAAAATTGCATTTTTCCGGCATCTAGAATTAATGACTATAATTTAACAAAAAGTTCCATGAGTAGTTGTAATTAAGTTGACTTGCATTTTATGTCTGTATACATATTTATCTCAATTTATCCTCATGTCTCTTGTGACCTCAGTTTACTTTTCCTATAAGAACCTTGAGTTCTTCTTCATATTCCAAGTAGTCCATCACAGCATCCTCATCTCCCTGGAATCTTATTGCCTATACCAAAAGGAGAACAATGCCAAGCTGATTTTGAATCCCATCATGTTGATTGTCCTGTTGTGCTGACTGATGAAACAACATACCAAGCTCTTGAGTTTGTACTGCTTTTTAAAAATCGTTTTCTCATGCTGAGTTCTTTAAGTCTCCCCCCAACTCAGACACTTTTTCACAGACCATGTATAAGCTTAACAACTTAGAAATTTTTAAACCCTGTTAAGCTGAGCCAACTAAAATCAGGCATTGCTGAAAAAAATAAATAAATGGGGGGACTGACAAACAGGCAGACACTCAAAAGGCAAGGGTCCTGGGGAGGGAGTGTGATTCTCCTTGCCCACATTTAAGCATAGCTACCTTCTGTGTGTGGTGAGGGGATGGGGGCATGGTATGGTTCTACATGAGCGCATACCAAGTAAATCCAGGATGATGCCAAACATAGTGATCTAGTTACAAACCAGGTGGAAGGGGAGATGCGGAGTCTGAAGGAAGGAAGGGTTCCAGTTTTCAACTAGAGCTGTGTTTGAGTCACAAAATTAGAAATGCTTCTGTATTTTACATGTAACAGATTTCTGAGCGGCACTTGAACTAGTAACTAACTTCTAGGAAGTTTGATACCTCTGCATATTTGTCAAAATGCACATTACCTTAGAAATTATATGTATTTTTTTGTTATTATTCAGGTATATTGTTTGTATAAAAATATACATGCAGAACTGAATCCTGTCTTTCGGATTAATACATTTATAAGACATAATAGAAAAACAAATTTCATTAGTGTTACATAAAGATTGTTTCTCATATTGGGGAAAGTTAAGGAAAGAAAATTTCTTATCTGGTTGGCTATTTTAAAGCTCCTTTTTACGTATACTATTGATATGGAACATCACACCCAGCTAGAATAACTTCATAGGCTAGAAAATACTCCAACATGCTATACACTGCATTTCATTCTTAGTAGGGGTTTTTCATAACCGTTGTGTTTTCTGTGAAATCTGTGTGTAAATGCATTTTAGTTTAGCAAACAAGTCTGAGATCACATTTTCTCTCTTTTTTTTTTAAATACATTTTTTTAGACACTTCATGACTTCTCTTCCCTATGGAAAAATTTGTGTTGGGTTATTTCATGACTCAGGTTTTCTTTAGCAGTCATAGTCAGAAGGGATAAAAAAGGTGAAGGTAATGAAGATCTCCTCTCAGCTGCCTCTGTTTTTTATTTTAATGTGTTAAGAAATACTTAAAGCTAGTCACATAACTGTGTTTATTTCTAAGTTGAAACAAGTATTCGTTGTATAAGGAGAATAAGCATTAATTGACTGTGCCATAAATTAATAGATTATCTCCAGATTCTTGCTGCCTCCAATGCCCTCCCCCCTAATGAGCTGTATAAAGTCTCTGGGGATTTTAATTGATCTTCTGAAGTATTTATCCGTAATTTGAAAGCACCTGCATCTTTCAAAGGTATTCAGAAATTCTTGAAAGCATTTGGAATAATGTTTTCAGAATGTGTAGTGCTTGGCAGGTGCCAGCTGAGGCAAGTTCTGCAGGTATTAATCTGAACACTGTTCACCTTGTTTGTTCATTAAAGTAACTTGTTATAAGCCAAGGTACATGGAATGCATGCTGCTTAAAGTGGAGTTAAAGCCTAATGAATTGTACAACTGCATAATATCCTAGACCTTTTTCCTTCTAATCTTTGCTCCAGCCAATGACTTGCAGATGTTTCATATGATCCTATCGTATATAGAAGCCAAAAGTAACTGCTTTGTGTTGATACAATTCCAATGTCAGATGTTTTCCTTGCTTGCAATATTATTAAATCTAAAAAGGGAGTGCATGCTAATGATATTGCTAAAGGTCATTTTATTGCAAGAAACAAATGAATAAAAATTACAACAAATATGTATGTATTTATGCATATGTATCAAGCAATAAAACTTAGTGAGTAGATAAGGCAGGTTTGTTCCCAAGTTTACTGGTTTCATGCCGTACGAAAGTACTCATTTTCAAAAACAAAATGAGTTACTAATATTTACAGAATCGTGATATGGTTGAAATTGGAAGGAATCTCTGGAAGTCATCTGGTCCAACCACCCTGCTCAGCCAGACCCAAATACAGTCAGTTGCCCAGGACTATATCCAGATGGCTTTTGAGTATTGCCAAGGATGTTAACTCCAGAACAATAACTTAAATAATGTTGGCCATTGTTTTTCTTGCACAGAAGCAGAATTTGCAAAATATAATTAACTGAAAATAAGGAAAACTCTTATCTGATGTACGGCCTCTGCAAGTCCACTCACCTTTCTGTGCTTCTCTTACTTTCCAAGGACTGTGTTTATTTACATTGCAAACTCTTTGGAAAGAGGATGTTTTCCATATATTTGCATAGTATTCAGCACAATGGGCCCTATGATCTCAGGTCTTTAGTACAATCCTGCGATACTAATGGTGAGATCCGCCCCTATAAGTGGCTCCTTAATGGAGGTATTAAGCTGAAGGGTCAAAATCTAAGCTATAGAATTTGCCTGAGAGCAGGTAAACACCTCATTGCTCCATGTCCTCTGAGGCTATCTATGGTCACTGAATCAGTTGTTCAAATATAATAGGGCCAAAGAGCAATCCCTAGCCTCCAAATCAAATGGTGCTCGATGGAGTGTATCTGTACTGCTTAAAATTAGCTCCAAATAAAATAAATTGACCACATTTGTACTACCAAGCACTCAGGCCTGGACCTATTGTGTCATTTCTCTCGCCCTAAAAATAATTACCAATTTTTGGAGCTGGTTATTTTAGTCCAGAATACTGAGATAATGTGAGGTTGTACTGGCAGCCTATGTCAGGGTCAGCCTTTTTACATGAAACTGAGGGTATACACTACACAACATGGAATGTGGGGATGTGTGAGGGCACAAATCCTGTTATAAAATTGCTAGATGATGTATTGTAGCAGGAAAAATATCTGGATCTATGTCACATGTGATGACTTTGAGGAGCAGCTGTGGCATGAATTATTCTTGTAAAGAAGTTTCCACTAGCTCATTTGGTAAATATGCTCAAAGAATGCTTAAATGCCTCTTCACACTAAGTATATATGCATTAAGGATATGCAGAGTGCAAAGCACAGTAACCTCAGTTACTCTCATCCAGCAACATGGCTGTCAGTACTTCATCCCTTTACTAAGAGCTCCTGAGCTATTTGGCAACACATCAGCCACCATCTCACTCCTCACCTTTTAGGTGCTGCTGTATATTTTATTTGCTTCTCTCGGCATATCTATCAATGTTGGACATTTCTTTCTTTAACACGTGACTTTGTTATGGAACACTGAAGAAGTCTAACATCTTTTCTGAGCAACAGCTCTGATATCGTTGTCATACATTCAACTCTTCATGTTCATTTCTTTTGAGTCTAAATATCATTCATCACGGCAACAATCATTCCACTAGGGTTACTTCTTGTATTAGTATCGTAATAGTTCTGCACAAACTTCAAATAATGACTACAATCACAGAATCACAGAATCACAGATTGGCCTGGGTTGTAAGGGACCTCAACTGTCACGAAGCTCCAAGCCCCCCCACCACAGGCAGGGCCACCAAGCTACACATTTAATACTAGGCCAGGCTGCTCAGGTCCCCATCCAACCTGGCCTTGAACACCTCCAGGGATGGGGCATCTGCAACCTCTCAGGGTGGCCTGATCCAGCACCATTAAAAACCAAACATACAAATATATACCTACGGGGTGAAGGAACACATTTCTATATCTTTTGAGCCAGTTGCTCAAAAGATGTCTTTGAGACATGGGCTGGGCATGTTACCACTACAAGCAAATACATAAAATTTAGTATATCATAGCTGTTTTTGTTTGGTTGGTTGGTTTTTTTTTTAAATGACTGCAGTTACTATTATTGAGAAAAAAAGGTAGCAGTGTTGTAGTTTGAAGAGTTAATCACATGATATTCCTCCCTCGCTTCTGGAAAAAAGTAGGGGGGGATGGAAGAGGGAAAAAAACGTACTGAGATATAAATTTATTAAAAGAATGTGAGATAATACGGAAGAATTAAGAGCAATAAATCAAAATAAACCAAAAACAAAACCAGAGGAGAGAGAGAGAGAGTCAGACCCAGTCTTTATTGGCTGGCCCACTACCACTCATATCCTGGAAAAGACGAGAGCACTTCCTCCTCACTTAGAATCAGAACATCACTTCTCCCAGAGCTGGAACTCACATCTGCTAGATTCTGCTGGAAGTACAGCACACAGGAATCGCACCCAGCACTGTGCTTAACAATCAGGCAGCCTACTGGGTGATGCCATGATATGGAATATTGACAAAACTAAGGCAACCTGTTTTTCTTAAACAAAGCTAACTACATGTAAATGCCCTGATTGTATGAATTTGAAGCTTAAACCTGTGAGATTTTAAGAAATACATAACAAAGTTATATGCATATCTGTGAATTTACTTAGGCCACATAATATTTTCCTATGATCTGAGGAGTAAGTTATTAAGAAAAACTTTATAAAGAAGTGTGCAATATCCTCTGTGCCTCAACTTCCCTTTCTGTTAAATACAAAAATAACGTTTCGTTTGTTTCAATATGATCTGAGATCTACTGTTTAGAATTCAGGGATTCAGCTAAGGAATTACTGTTCCTGGGGGCCAGCTCCTATAACAAATGCACTCAGTCTAACAGTATTTTCACAATTCTGACTGGCCCTTGATTTTCTGGTGTCTTCTCAGAATCCTCACCAGTGTAGCCTGACATCTCCTATGAATTATGTTAAGACCTTTGGGGGTTACTTTGTATAAGGGCTGTTGTATGTTCTGAGCTAAGTTTTCACCAGTCTAATAAAGCTTGTGGTGGACTTTTATTGCCATTCAGAGCTGTATTAGTCTTTTATCTGACTGTTGCTTTGGCCTCTCCTTTGATTGACTGTGTCTATATCAGGAATGCTATCTTGGCTAAAATACCCTTCACTCCAATTATGATGCTACCTTTTAGGGAATAGAATTTTCAGAAAACCAGTCAGCTGCTGTTATAGGTAAACTCAATGCATTGCTATAAATAGCTTGATGTCAAAACTCTCTATGGTTACGTAGGATAGACCTCTTTTTTTTTTTTTTTTTTAACTTTTTAAATAATTATCATAAACCTTGTTTTCTGGAAGCATGGTCCATGGGTTGGCATGTTTATTACAAGTATCATGAGTCAGAAATGTGATCATGATTATTTTGGATCCATTTTAAGGTCCTATGTACCATACACATTTGTCCTCATCATGTATGTACCTAAATGCCCAGGCAGAGTGACTGCTACCTTGTGTGTATTTGGAACAGAGCACTGCAACAGGCTGCCCAGCAAGGTTGCAGGGTCTCCTTTTCTAAAGACATTCATAATTTGCATAGATCCTGTGCAACCTACTGTAGGAAACCTGCTTTAATAGGGCGCTTGGGGTCTATCATCTCCTGAGGTCCCTTTCAGCCCCTATGATTCTGTAGTTGAGACAGATGAGACTTAATCACATAACATTAATTGCATAATGTATTTGGCATTAGTTTACTAATCTTAAAATTCTGTAAACTTCATATTAGAGATTATTGGAAAGGTCTGCATTAATATATGCTTCAAGGTCTGTGTGGGATGTGGTTCATTCCATTTGGTAGAATCATTCACTAAACCTGTTACAGCCAGTTGATCTTTATTTCCTCAGTACTTGTTCGTAGTGAGTCCTCTGCTAGCACTTCTCCTCTCTGCACTGTCAGTTTCTGTTCTTCTCTGCTCTCCCATTGGTCTCAGGCTCCAAATTCCACATCATTTCAGGAGAGCACAGCTCCTGCTGGTCTCCTACTCATGGTATCACACTGGTTTAAGAAGCTGCTCTACCTCCTTTCATTGTTTCTTCCAGACCCACAAGTTCCCACAGTGGGGAAGCCAATTGGCTCCCAAGCCGAGCTCTCTTGTAGATGCCTCTTCCAGGCTTCTCCACTGAGACTCATGATTAGGATGTGGACCTCGCTGTCTCCTTTCACTTGGAAGAAAGTGATCTTGGCACTGACATTGCCAAGATATTGTGTTGAAATACTAGATAATTGTTATTCTTTATAAGTGTGGGTTGTATGGTTTGGATGGAGGTACTAGGTGACTTCTGTCAGTATATTTTTATGAGGTTACTATGTAGATCCATATAATGAGATAGATTATATTATTTTAGCTGTTCTTTCTAAAACTCCGGATGAAAAACATTTTAAATTGGGGATTTTAGGAATCACTCATCTTACGTGATCTAATACTGCTTGCTTTATATTGCAGTGTGATTGATGAAAGGTCCTGAAGCAGGCTGTCTACTTCGTGACATGGTAGAAATTAGCATCACCCCATGATCTGTGGGACAACCCCAAAGGAGTCACATAGTTCTTCATTCTAAGCCTCACATCTGTATTCCTTCTGTGCCATCAGTGGAAGAACCAAATATTTAGGCCTGGAATTCACTTACCAACTATGCTGATGAAGCAGGGCATCTAAATTAGCCAGTGGGAAATACCAAATAGAAGGAGAGATTAGAAACTCCTCCTTGTGCCTTTAACTCCATGCCCAATACAGGTTATTTGGTTTAGCCAAATGTGCATTCAGGTACACATTCAGGTGCACATTCAGGTACACATATGTGCAAGTGTGTAAGAGATTACTCTTTTACATCATTGTCTCAAAGCTTAAGTGTAAATAGTTTTATTAGATATTTAGATTTGCGCTCATAGTCTTTTTTTTTTTTTTCATTCCCCACAGTATTTGACAGCTTCTTCTGCAAGAATTTGTCCAGTCTCTTCTTAAACTAATTCCAACTTTTAGTCCTTTTTGCTTGCTACCAATATCTAGGACCAGCTGGATGGCGTTCAATCCTGCCAACTGACTCGTGGATGGTGGCAAAAAAACCCAACTATTTCCTTTGTATTTATTTTCAAATTCTGTATTTTTTCTTTATCTTTTGCATTTCTTCTTTATCTTTTATTTTGAACCCACTACTTGCTGCTTTCACCAGTCCTTTAGCTCTGTTACTGAAATGAACAGTCAACAGAATATATTTGTGTGGCAACACTAGGTGGAGCACAGCCCTTGAGAGGCTGTCAAGTATACGCCATGACCAACAAGTTACACATCGGCTGGTGTTCTTGGAGAGCATCACTTACTCTGAGATACAAAAGCAGTTGGTCATCACAGCCATGAGGACATTACACCTCAATGACAAATCAAGGAATTTTTGGCTTCCACAGCTCTTGCTCAGCTTGACCGGCTATATCAGGCAGTGCAGATTATCTCCCTCGGGGGCACCCTGTGCTGAGAGTGCTCCCTGTCACAGAATGATGGAATCACAGAATAACCTGATTTGGAAAAGACACATAAGGATCATCAAGACCAGTTCTTGATACGTCTCATACACGGAGATGTGCCCCAAATGTGAGAAGAATGTGGCTGCACCTGAAGGCTGCAGAGGATATTGTCTTACAGCTCAGATGTTTTTCAAACTTTGTTTCCTTTTTCTCCAACAAGCTTGTGCAATCCTTGTTTTAAAGCCTTTAAAGCAGGAGATTACTCTGGAAATGCCAAAACAGGATGACATGTAGTGGCATTTGCAGACAGCAGGAGACAAGGCTGTAAATCATTTGTTCCTGATGGTTGTATTTTCTTTATATTCAAATTACAGTCGCTGAGAAAAAAATCAGTCCCATGCTGCTAACTTCAGCGCTAATTATACCACATCTGGATTTGGCCCAGGCAGTCCACACTCACGTCAGTGCAATGAGACTATATGGGCAGAAACATGAGGCAAGACATGGTATTCACAGTTCATCAGTCTTCTGCCATTTGCATTCGACCATATCAATTGTTAGATCCTGCCCGGCCCTCAGCTCATTTTTGTAATATTTACATTGCCAATTTGTCCACAATACCAGTGCACTAGAGCAGAACTCCCAGAACTAGCAGTTACTGTATACCAAAATTGCATTTTTTTTTTCATTCTGGCACTTAATAGGCAACGCTTTTCCACACACACACAAAAAAGTAAGAGCATTTTTGTAAACAAGTGCTGTAAAATGAAAGTGCTCAAACAGAGAGGGAGGAAGAGAAATGCAAACCAAATTTTTCTTTAAAAGCAAGCCTTTCCTCAGGGTACAAGGCAGTTCTAACAGGTGGAACATTATTAGAATCTGTAGAAAGATGAGATGGTCACATATTTGTTCTGGAATATGGTGTGGGAGAACCAGAAAAATGGGATTGGTCAAATTCATCCTTTGTTTGACCTCAGGAATGAAGGCAAGTCAAAATAGAAGTAGTGCCAATGTTTTAATGTTTAGCTCTGTTTTGTATAGGTCACTTTTTTCATTCAGCACAAACTATACTTTACTCAAAATTTGTGTGATTAATGCATTGATTTAGCTTCCCAATGTGCACTGCTGCTAGGCGGATTCAGATATTATTTATTTTTATTAGTTTATAATATGTCAATTTTTCTTGCTTATCTGTCAGCTCCCACAAAAATACATAAATCAAAAATATAGCAATGTGGACACTAACAAGGCATAATTATTGTAGGGTCTGTCCCCTTTTAAAGAAAAATACAATTACCTACCAATATGTTGCTGGGATTAGGTCAGAATTTGCATAATACTGACTCATATTTTCTTAACAATTTTAACATCAGACAATAGGTTTTGCAAATCTATATTCCTTTCCTGTTTTTCAGTTTTATTTTTCAGGCTAAAATAATAAGAAGCTCAGTCAAAACAAGATAATTATTGCAGTCTATCCCCACAGAAAACTTTAATTACTTCATGGCATGTTTCTAGGATTAGGTCAGATTTTTATAAGGCTGATTTATTTATTTTTTTTTAAATAACAATAGGCAATTAAGTCTTCCAAACTATAATTTATTACAGTTAAATTTATTCATTTTTCCAAGGATAAATATTTAAAAGAAAATAACTCAATCACTGCAGGAGATTAAGTAAGATTTTTACCTCAATATAATAGAAAAACAGCAGACAGTTTTCTGTTCTTGGCTGTAACACCAAATACAGCCAAGTTAAATGACAGGATGAAAATTGTTGAAAATTTTTGACTTCTGTGAAATAACAGCTACTAATGTATAGGATTATAAACCCCCCAGTAGCAGACTACGTAGCAAATAGATCCCTCCTGAAATACAGAAAACTATGGTTGGGATCTAGGGTTAAATAACCGTGATATATTTATAGAGGGCAAGGGATCACCATAAAATAAAGCAGCAAATAGTAAAGAAGTCAATGTAAAAGAGAGGCCAGGGATTTAGGGTATAGAGATCATAAATTTTCATCGATATAAACAGTCCACGTACCTCAGGAGCTGAGTTTTAGCTATAATTTCAGGTCTGACCTATAGGCTTTTGGTGTTCACAGTGCATGCACGATCAAGATGCCATCTGAGGAGGTGAAAAAAATGTTTTAGATCTGTGTGATTTACTCATTTAATCATCCCCAAATCCACCCCAAACACAACAATACTGTGTCGAATATCAGTACTTGAGAAGATTTTATTGTCCCACTAAATTACATTTAATTCTTACTGTAACAGCTCATATAAACAAGAATAGTGAATGATTTTCTCCCCAGTGTGTTCTTCGTGAGGCAAGAAAAGATTGTTATATGGAATGCGTAGATCTGGAAAAGGTCACCTTTTCCCTATCCCTCAAATCTCCAGAACATGCATGGATACTTTCAATTGCATTGGATGGTTTTCTTTTTCTGCTTTAAGGTGATATTTTCTGTTTTCAAATAATAATTATGAAATCGCCACAAAGAACCATTTGAGGCTTTTAGCTTTTAACTAATTGCTCTGAAAGAGAATTCTAAATGATTTCCAAATGACTTAAATGATTTGGCTGAAGAGCATCTTATTACAAATGGGCTTCATTGAAAACATTGTGTCAGCACTAAATGAGGTTTTCCCCCCCTTGCTTTTCTCTAATGGGCAGATCAGAAAGTGTAAAGCACCCTCCCTGCAAAGACTTTTAAATAGTCTTTGGACCAAACCTTTATTTAGACAACATTCTCTTTTTAATGGAGTTTACCACACTGTAATATTTGACATTATTGCAGTCCTCGCAGTATTCCCTGTACCGCTAACCTGAAATCCTCCAAACAACACCGGCAAATTTAACACCAGCTTGCAATAAGTACCCACTCATGCACATGACTCCAAGCCTGTCAGTGGCACTGCTTTGGTACAGATGACATCTTCTTGGAGAATTTCTGGCTTGGTGACTGATCCAGTAACCCTTAAGCAAAGGAAAAATCCTTACACATGTGCATAATCACAATAGTTTCATCAGAACCAGTTGCATAAATTACACAGCCCGAGAAATAGCTTGCAAGGCGCAACCCAATGGCAGTGGACCATTTACCCTCTCAAAGCTGCTTGCTCAGAATCCTGCTGGCTTTCTAGAAATTCTGTGATAGCATAGAGGAGACCTTTCTCCTGTGCCAGCCCTAACGAGATAACTGAATGACTTGTAAAGGAAGAGTGTTTGATGTAAGTACCATTTCTCAAATACGAAGATATCCGCAAAAGATGTCAAGCAGCTTTGCCATGGAGAGCTCCAGCGTTATTCAGAGCCACTAGGTAGCACTGTTGTATAGAGAACAAACTGGCTCCTTCACTGAGCGGCATACAAACAGCCTCATGCTGTGCAGAATCTTGTAAATACTGTTTTACAGTTTTCACTAACAACAGAAGTATATGAGATCAAGAGAGAAAGACTGGCATTTGGAAATCTTTGCTTTCTCTGCAAAGGCAGGTCCAGGTCCTGCTTTTAGTTAGGTGGTTCTGTTCTGCTTACGGTGTCCTGAAGATAACAATATTTTGGAATTGAACTTCTAATTTACATTTTTTTTCTCCTTTGGCAGGGAGAAACTGATGAGGGACAGGTTTGGAAGGGGGAACTGAGCTGTTATTCTTGAAGAATTCTTGACCTGACGCGCATGTTTCTGGAGACCCTTCCAAAGCTGCTATGGGCCTTGCTATGTACGTAAGCTCTGAACACGTGCTTCCCCTTCACTCCCTCATTTGGCAATGTTTGATGGTCCAGACAACAGAAAAGCACACATCAATTACTTCCCTATGTACATTACACACTCTGGGCAATCACAAACATTATATACTGTTCATGTGTGAACAATTAATTACAGTTATATTATTTAGTCATTCTTTCCACTACCATTGTCCAAAGTAAATTTTTCCTTTAAGTGTAATATGGTTTTAATTTAGGAAGCAGGGTTTCTTTAACCTATTTGACATTATGCAAACCATCTTAAAGGAGGTTTCATGCTATTTCCACTCTGTCTGCTAACTTAGCTCCCTGCCCAAATGTGAGCCGTGTTTTATCAAGCAAATTACTTACAGAAGACTTTCAAAAAAGATGGTGGGTTCATTTCTTTACCCATATTTACTCAACTCTGGTGTAAATCTTTTTGTATTTTGCTCTGTGGATTAGCACCTCTGTCATCCTCTGACTTCCCCTCTCTTTAGGGCAGAAAACTGAGACAGCAGTAATGTGGAGCAGAGCTGGGACTCACCCTGGGAAGCTCAGGAGGGAACAGGTCATCGCAGAGGCCTGCAGCCAGGCTGCATACCTGGGCAGCGCAGTTGGCTTGCTACCGCCTTACATGGGCAACTAGCTGCTGCAGATTTTGACTCTTTCAGTAACAACTTTTCTGCCCGCTAATTAAATCCCTTACTGATCTAACACCAGAGAAGACAAGCAAGGTTCCCTTAAAAGGGTGCCTAGATGAAAACAAACTTCGCTGATTACAAGAACATGTGTTTCATGCAATTAACCCATTCCTGGGTCGTGGCAAGGAGGAATATGATCTGAGGCAAAAAGGAACAAATGGAAGAAGAGATACCTAATAGACTGAAACAGAATTTTATCCATTGGTCTTTTTAATTTGAGGCCGAGAGGCTTTTTGCCTGTGATCAGACACAGTTGCCTTTTCTACTTTTGCTCAAATGTAGCTGATGATTCCACTTCATTTCACTTAACACTAACATAGAATTAATATTTTTAGACAGCACGATCACACACATGGACTTTTACTGCAAAAAAAAATAGAGGTGAACTGATACCGCAAATATTCCGTGTTAGATTTCTCTGGCATATTTAATTGCACTTGTTTGCAGATACAGGTGCAATTTTGTGAGTGTTTTTCAGTTAAGCTGGTATGCCTGCATATTCATCGAAAGGGAACGTACAGTCGTACTGGCAAGTATTCTCACATAAAAATTCAAATGTGCAAGTTTTTATCTTCAAACTGAACCCTCATCCAAGAAGGGAACCAATGGACTTCTATAATCTCTCTGACCAAATGTAACAGAGCACTGGGAACCAAGTAGCGGGTACCTGCAGAAAGTGATTTGTGCTCAGCCTTGAAGCTTGCAAATTTGCAAAAGAAAGAAATGCTTGATTTGGCATCAACGATAGCACATAACAAATGCAGTGTGTTTGAGGAGTGAGCCTAAGACATCCAGTATGAATCACAGGATATGTTGTAATAAAGCTACACAGAATGGAGGATATCTCCTCCCATGGAATTTTGTGCCCATTAGCACAGTAAAGGGCAATAGAAAGAGGAGTCAGCAAAATTGTAGCTGTGGAGTTTCAAAATGGAGGGACTGCTTGTACCCTAGGATAGAAGAAAGCTGTATCAGTAGGAGCTTCACATGGGTGTAAGAATCTGTCTTTACACGTATTCTCTTCATAGGAATAGGGCCTTGGTTAGAAATAGCTGAAGGGATACACTGGTTTTACTACTGCATCCACACTTGTCTTTGTAAACGCGGGGTTTTTCTACACTGAGAAATCACTGTTGACAAAATGAACAGTAGTATTTTCTATTCTTTGTGGTAAAACGCTACTCATGATTTCTGTGTTCTGAATGTTTAGTACAGTATTCCTTTTCTTCCTCCTGCTAAATTTCTTCCTTAAAACAGGCTGTATTTGAGTGGCCACACAACTCTCATAGTTGAATACATTGCCCTAATACAAATACAGAAGCAGAAATAGCACATGTGTTCTCAGCCATGTTTATTCAGGGATCGGGCAGATGTCATGGCAGAGGCTTTGTCTGTATATACTGTACTGCAGGAGTCAGCTGCGAAGGACAAATCTGAGGTGAGGAATAGTCCTTTCTATACTCAAGTGAAACTTCAGTTTGTTAGCTTAGTTAGTATATATGTGCATATAATGAAAGATTGCATTCACGGCGTGCTTACCTCTGTCCTGTTAGCCTGCATCCTGACTGCAAACACTACACAGATTGTAGTCTTCGCCCATAAGACTCTGCACACTTTGGAGTGGGTCCAGCTGTTACTGGGTGTTAATGAATGTGCACACCTGGTGGGAAGGACTGAGATTTGAGCTCTGGCAGAAAGGCAGTGCGGATGGCCCTGGTTCAAGGCCCTGGGCTCTGTGAGCCACGACATATGGCTTTCAAACGTTGTAAACTTATTCAGTGGTTCTCTGTGTAAACAGCCCTCGGAAGACATGAGCACACATGCATCTGTTCCTTTTCTGCCTTTTTAAGAAATGGGAAGTGAAGCAGTCCAGCCCACACCCATCTCAAATTCGTGCTAATTAGTCTTTAAAAGCTAATGGATGCGAGCAATGTATGGGAAACACATCTCAGAATATAATGGATATGAGTCTGGACAATAGCTCCTGCATTTAATGTTGAGCAATTTTTATATAAGAAGTGGAACACATTTATGAGAAGTGGATATAGGATGTATATAACTAATTACAGTGCAATTAATGCAATGGATCGCATCTCTGTTCTTCTACTTCCCCAGTCATTTTGATATAGTTTCTCCTGACTGAAGCCAGTTTATATTTATTGTAATAACTCTCTATCTCTTTGCTTTCATTCTCTTTTAGCAGGAATAATCAGCCAACAGACGATTAGAAAATTAGCCCAGGGAACCCTCTTTACTTTGCACTCTTCCTCTCTCTCTCCTTGTGTTGAACTGGTGAGCAGATTTAACCTGTGACTCATACACTCATTATTAGACCAGCAATGTTTAGTGCAAGTTCTGTGTTAGATGTGCCTGCATTTTCATATTAGAATTCAAGGGGGCACGTGTGTGTGTAGAGCACTGTGTATATTATGCATACAAGTTATTGTTCAAAAGGTTTCTATCATCTATTCCCTTGTAACACCTCTATGCTTGAAACACAGTGCTGTAATGTGTCTGTACCAATCAGAAAACTGAGCGATCTTAACATTTTCCTTATATCTAAGCAAAAAATATTTCAACTGTCGCATCAACAGAGTAAATCCCATTTTATTGAGTATACTCCGAATATAAAAATGATAAATGCTAACAATTAGATGTGAGTCATGTGTGTCTTTCAGGGCCTTAGAACTGGAGCATACGGGATTGTGTAAACCTGACCTTCCAGAGCCATCCACAGAATAGACGCAAGAGCTATGTAAGCAGGTTATGGAAATGTGTGATTAACCCTTGCCAAGGTGGCCCGCCAAATGAATGCTTGCTGGATTTCTTCTTAATAACTGGTAGGTCTGATCCACTTAAATATTTATTCTCTCTCCATATAATAAAGACCTAGAAAAGCATTGTAGCAGTTTTTTCTTTGAAGACTGTGGCTGTACAATAGCAGGCAAACATTATCCCTGAAAAATATTAGCTCCTTCAAGAGCCAGAACTGTATTTCCAGGTTTAAAAAGGCTTGACACACAACTTGACCCGAAGAAGGCACTCTTCAAGCAAGCCACATACCTATGGCCAGTTATCCCTCTTTGTTATAAAAAAGATAGACACCAATCCCTTCAGATGTAGCTAGGAATAGAGAGGACTTTTTGTCTTTTTTTCCAGTGATCTCACATGACACTAGCTTGTTCTGCTTGCGACCATCAGCAGAGCGGAAAAAATATCTACGCTTAAAAAATTCCTAGGCTCCAGGTAGTAGACAGTGATTAGCTAGAAGTACATTTGACAAAAGGTAAACAAAAACTATTAAGAATGTGTCTGTCTTGTAAGAGGGGATGTTGGATGTTGTCCTTGGGTCCTGCTAAACTTCCTTTAGTTTTTTATTTCTCACAGGCTCATTCTGTGGAAACTCAATAATACAGATCTTTATATTTCGATAATTATTTGCTGGAAAACAGAAGGAGCCTTCTGTCGTAGCTCTATTCTGTTTGCAAAGCTGTTTCAGTGCACCATATCACGTTAATGACAGAATTAGCGAGCTGGATATAGAATTAAGGGGTTGGAAAACCTTATTTTTCTGGCTTGGCAAGATTTTACTAATTAAGTGTATCAAATACCAATCCCTTGGTTCCTTTTGTTTGGCCAAGGGAGTGAAAGGAGTACATATATTCCTTCCTTTCTCAGAAACATTGTTTTTGGATCCTCTGTGCATAATGTGTCCCTGTACTTAATTTAGCAAGCAGCGGCAATGTTGGCATGATATGACTTCTCAGTTTTGCTACTGTCTACACATGCTTTTGTTTTATGTTTCATTATCCACCCTTGATCCATAGAAGAAACAGGAGTCGGAGGCCATTCTGGCTGGAAAGGCTGGGCTCACGATATTGGGATGCATGACCTCAGCTTGCTGCTAACCCAGATGGCAGATGTTATGCAGTACTTTAAGTCCTGCACTTAAAACAAAAAAGTGAAACTTTAAAGAGTGTCTTTAATTTCACCCTCTGGGGCCTGCCAGGCGCTGAGCAGCTGCTGAGGCTCTTGTGCTGCTGCCTGCGGGCTGAGATGGGGAGAGGCACCGGCACGTGGGTCAGCAGCTTGTGCTGGCCTCCGAGCACATGTAAGCAAAAATATGGGCTATCATTCTATCATTGCAGCAAGCCCCGGATACTTTCACCCAGCACAAGAGTTCCCAGGACTGAAATCGCCATTCACTCCCAGCTGTGTTCCAGTATGAACCAAGTCAGGGTTTTGCTGTGTCTGGAGAGGCAGATCCTCTCTGCAGTGGCTGACAAAAATGTGTAGTGCTTGGGATAAGTGACTGGCTCTGCCCTGGAACAGGGATACTGCACGCCATTTGGGAATTTTGTCAGACCGTCAGAACAGCTTTTATATAAAACAGAAAGCCCCTTAAATTTTGGAAAGCATCCAATCTCAGCGAGCAAAATCTCCCCACTCCATAAAATAAAAGTTTTTCCTGCCCGCTCTATTTTTAAAGAGAGTTCCCCCCAAATACAAAGATATTTTCTGTCCTGTGGGAGTTAAGATGTACATTTAATGGGAGTCAGGCTGGGGATTTACATATGCAGAGAGGTGGGATTTCATGTTAAGGAGTAGGTAGGGCAGGGTGAAGAAGCTTACAGACTTCAAATGATTTGCCATTGACGGACACATCTTTTTCATTAATACTTACATATGAGTTAACTGCATCCCCTTTTCTAGATATCCCTTCCTCATGCTAACATTCTCCACCAATGAATATAAATGACTAATCTAATCAGTTTCCCTTAACCACCTCAACATATCTTATCTTGAAATTGAAATGCCTACAGCCAAATTTATTTCAATACTGACCCCTACCCCCTCTGACATACCTTATTTTGAAGCCTAATATGCCTTTTCTCATAGCTTTTATTTATAGGCTTTATTTTCTATTGTGTGCTTTTCTGTACCTTAGAAAATAGAGGCTGCTCTTTCAAATCTGCAGTTCTCCTCATTTAACAGGTGCAGTCTGAGGCCCACAGTAGTGACAGGATTTGATCAAGCTTTCACAGAATATTAGTCAAAAAAAAAAAATCAAGCTTCCACACATCCAAATTTTGTCTCTGGCATTTCTCTGTTTGAAATGAGGCCTAGATTAACGCTAAGTGTAAAAAGTTATGGCATTCACTGTTCAGTTGGAAGCTCAGGGGAACAAAAGCCCCTGAGATACCACATATACAATGGTGGGCTGCACTAAGTGTGCATGTGTGTGCATGTGTATGTATATATATCCCCAAGGGATGGCAGAGGAAGTAATTAGTTAGGCATGATGGGATGATAAAGTGTTCAGGATGGAGCAGCTACCTTCCAGAAAGAGTAGCATGGGGAAGAGCTGATGAGGACTTTGTATGAAAGGTCTGTGCACAAATGTAAATCTCCCTACATGGGATAGGATGGAAATACCCTCTGGAGCCTTATAAATACTGTTGTCAGAGTGTGTAGCATTAATGGAGATGTTGTGATCAATGCTAAGGTAGTGGGGGAATGAAGGGTAATATTTCCTTATAAAACACTACATGCTATTGCATAAGGATTATTATTATGTGACTCATCTTTTTTAAGCACCCTGCAAATGACATTAAAAATTAGATCTGACAAGATCTGTTTTCCATGACACTGTGCTGACTTTGATTGTACTACCATTTCTTAATTCTTTAATGGTTTCATATTCTATCAGCATTATCATGACTTTGAAGAAGACAATACTTAAATATAGACAATACTTAATTAGTATATATTAAGCGATTCATATCTGCCATCCAAAAACTTTCTCTTTTCTATGAAAATGAAAATGCCCCTAAGCTCTAAAAAAAGTGTTTTTCTTTTCTTTTCTTTTCTTTTCTTTTCTTTTCTTTTCTTTTCTTTTCTTTTCTTTTCTTTTCTTTTCTTTTCTTTTCTTTTCTTTTCTTTCCTTTCCTTTCCTTTCCTTTCCTTTCCTTTTCTTTTCTTTTCTTTTCTTTTCTTTTCTTTTCTTTTCTTTTCTTTTCTTATTATTTTATTTTATTTTATTTTCAACAGAGAAAATGTAGTGGGAAGCTTGGGAATATTTACTTGTCTGTATTCAGCTTGTAGGGGCAGGCTTCCACGGCCCTGCTACTTATCCTAGAGCCTGTGCTCTAGCAAGGTGAAACTTCCAGCCTGAAGAAGTTTCCCAAGGGAATAAGTATACATGCTTGATAACCCCCATATGTGAGAACTGGAGCTGCAGATAGGTGTCCTCTGAGGGAAGTGTTCCCTCCAGTTCACATCCCCCTACTTAGTATTAGAAGTTTCTGAGTGAAGATCGATAACCTAATCCTGAGGAGTTCAGCTTTATGTCTGGTTTTGTTCTCTTTACTGCAACTCCAGAATCTGAGTGTGGAGCATCAGATAAACACAGATTTTGTCATAACTTGCTCTTATTTGAAAGAATCCATACCAAAACCCAGCTCTTCTTGGTTTGTCCACTCTAATTAAATCAGTAATCAGACTCTGAACTACAGTTTATGCAGTTGTTTGGGTTTCTTTGTCTCCCTCCACAGCTAACACTTCAAATGCATGGCTAAGTAAAGCTCCTCCTATGCTGAAAGCATTTGGAAAAGCTCATACATCATTCATCCAGAGAGGAGAAATGAAGTAAGGAGTGTCTTTGTTTCTTTACAAGGACTGAACATAGTACTGAGAGGCTGATAATAAGGTTACCATTTATACAGAGACATCATTAGAAATGCAAATTCAGACTAGGAAATATTGAATGTCTCTCATTTTGGAAACTCATTTTTAACAGATTTACTTAGGAATTTTTAGAAATGTAACCCCATTAATGACACTACCACTTCTTATGGATGGCAATGACAAAATGCAAAAGAGGAGCCCCAGCCTTTCTTTTAAGGAATGCAGCCATCTTTTCATCTATGTATTCAGAGCTCTCATTCAGAAAAGATGCATTTATACCATCATATGGCAGAGCCTTGGCAATAATAACATCTCAATTGCCAGAATATACTTACAATGGGTGGCTCTGGCTCTCAACACTCAATTAAGTGCATTTTTTTCTTACATGGTCCCTGTGGTACATTAAGTTTTACTAATATCTAATAGCTTTAGAATCTCTAAGGGAGCTGGCCTTGATTTTATTAACCTAAAAGATTGAAGAACAAAAGGCATATGTTGCTGACAGGTTAAAAATGCCTTAACAAAGGTATCTTAATTGCTTTCTTATTTCCTTTAATATATGCTGTGGTAACTTCCACTGCTCATTGAAAAGGAAATTATTTTGGACTCAGTAATTTTCCATGAAGGATGTCTTGTTAGATCTTCTGGTTGTCGGGGATTTTTTTGGTCAAGAAATATTTGAATAAAGTTGTCGGCAGTGTTAGAGGTGAGAACCTTTCCCTTCTTCTAAAATCCTCTGTCTGTCTGCCTCACTCCCTCTCTCTGTCAGAGTGACTATTAAAGCTAAAGTAGTGTGCAGTGATACATACGTGATAACCAACAACTTTGGCTTTAGAGCTTATCTGTTAACGGTGTCAAATGCTATCTGATAATCAATATAGCTGTTCTTGTGTTGTGTGCCCATGTTTCTGTAGGCGTGACTGTTTGTTTGCAGGCACACGTTCTGCTTTCTATCCTTTTGCCTCTTGGTGGTTGTCAGCCTCCATATCTGTGTCTTTCAGCAGGTTTCATTAAAACCTGTCTGTAGCAGTCAGAAGAAACTTGCAGCTTTGGAGGATTCATGAGCCTTAGCAAGCTGTGTAAACTGTATAAATCTCTGTAAGACTAAGGGTCCCACAAAAGGACCTCCAAACTTCCGCTCTGTCTGCCAGGGAATTGTGGAGGAATGAGATTTCTTTAAATGCATATGCTACTGCCCTCAATCCCAGGGACTGACTTCTATACAGCAGTCCTGCTTTCTTTATCCTTATCACGCACCTGTTTTGCTGCATACAGAGTAGGAACCCTTTGTTCCCTAGGGATGGAAAAAACATCAATAAGTTATCCTGGGATAAAGGGATGTGTTGTAATCTTGCTGATTTTTTTTAAGATGAAAATGAATGGATATAATAGTAAGGGCATTATTTTCTCTATTTTTTTTTTTTTTTCTCCTCCCTTTTTGCAGTTTTAAGGCACATCAGCATAAGTGCGTATATTTACAAAGGTGAAAATGTGCTATAGGGTTTTGCAGTGATAAATACCTGGCAAGGACACAGTCATCTTAGAGGAGGCAGTTTGGGTGTCAGGGGAAGCATTAGGTGTTTCTGATATCACACCTGTGTGTGGGCAATTTGCAGGTTTGTATATATATCACGTTTTGTTGCTTTGCTTGACTTAAATATTTCTCCCCTCACCTTTTTCTTTCTCCCTGTGGGAAAGTTTCAAATGCTGAAGGGATGCACCTGCAGGGCACTTCAGGAGATTCAGTGGAACATGAGGGATTCTCAGATTTGGTCACCTTTCTGGAAAACTGCAGAAGAAATTTCTTCTCTTTGAACTGAAAAGTTTGGGGCTGAAGGAAAACTTCTCTTGCCTTGACTAATACTGTGTCTTCCAAACACTTTCAGCTCAGTAGCAGCACCCATCCAAGCGTTCCTCTCTGCATGCAGCTGTAGCTGGGGAGCTGCTGAAGCAATGTGCTGATGTGCTACAGCTGGCTAGATCCTGCGGAAGCAGCAATGTGCCTGTGTGCTGTGGACAACTCAGGACTGCTGCCTTGTGTAAGTAAGAAATCATGAAGAATTCCCACTATAAAAGTGTATTGCATCCTGAGCCTGTAAGGACTGTGACATGGCAATATTTATTCACAATAAAACTAATTGCATTTTTTCCTTGCAACACAGCTGTCTGTCTTCAGGGTTGGAGGGTCATCCTCGCCCTCATTTCCTGTATGCAGGATGGGCTCCTCAGTAACAGAACAGATTAGAAGTCTATAAACATGATCACACCATGCTATGAAAAATGTATTAAAGGTATGAAAAATTGTATGATTCATCTTGCATAAATAAAATGTTGAGAGTTAGAGCTTGAAAAAACACGTCTTCTATTTTTGGAATGGGATACAATTGCCACTAAAGATCACAGAATCACAGAATCATAGGGGTCAGAAGGTACCTCTAGAGATCAATGAGCCTAAATCTCATTGATAAATCTGCTAAAGCAGATTCTCTACAGAGGGTCATAAAGGTGTAATTAAAGATGCATGTAAACTCATTATGTTGGAGTCATGTTCCAGACCTTACCCTTTCTCTTTCCCTCCACTGTTCCTGCATGCAAAGAGGGCCACTAGCATCTATAGGCATTTATTCAGTAAACCTTGGTCTTTGTCCTGGTGGGAGCCTCACCTTCATGGAGACTTTGGTTCTGTTGACGTGTGGGATGCCTTTCCGAAAAGAGAAGGAGTCACCCTGCACAGGCAGCTGCAGAGGGACTGCTCTCTGCTTCCCTCCAGAACCGTTTACTGCAACACATCAATGTCCCTGCAAACACATTCCCATGATTAGTGTGGTGGTCTTTTAGCACTGACCTCTATTTAGTGTGCAGCTTGACATATTAATCTTCTATGAGAAAAAAGTTAATTCTAAAATAAACTTGTTAACCCCTCCATTTTCCGTCACTCCATTTGCTGCAAATTATTCTGGGACAGATTCTGCTGTCATTAAATGAGTGCCAACCTTTTCACAAGCTGGAGTGGGAGCACAATTAGCCCTTTCCTGGATCTTAATTGGCTTCATGGGTGCTCGCTTTGGGAAGGATATTTCAGCATCACTAACCAAAATAGCGATACCACATCTATGCAAATGGAATCTTTGCAGGTGTGCAAATATTTTTCATGTTTGTCAATGGCTGAATGAGTAGCATAACCCTTACCTTTCCACTGAACTAAACACCACTCCTTTTTGTGATCACCTCAAGAGCACCCTTACAGAAGGGTTAGATAATAATACATCAGTAGGTTTTGAACTAGATTAGAAAGTATGGTAGAAAAATATCCATGTGGCTCCTACACAATTGAATAGAATGGATTTAAGCTTATCATAACAATATCATTTTCTCTTATGATTTACCTCTGTGGAATTTCATCATTTTCACTCCTACAGATTTTACTAGGAATTATTCCATTAGGCTGTTCTTAATAGGATTGTTTGGAAGATCTTATTGGTCATCATTAGTCCAGAAATAAAAAATTCTGGCTCACCTATGTTTCTCTGTATTTAGAAGAGCTATATCCTCTGGAAGGAGGTCTGGCTTCTCCCCTGGAAGGTCCTTCACCATTCATCACTGCTCTTTGTACTCTCCAGATTGCACTTATTGGCTTCCTTTTCATCACTGCACATGGTGGTAGTGAAGCCATGATTGTTTGGTTTTTTTTTGGAACAGTAAAGTGTATGATCATGTTTGCACACAGCCATGGCAGAATCTGAGGCATGCAAGCCTGACTATTTCTGTACTTGACAAGATAGTCTTCTATTTCCTCCCTGCACAGCCAAAAGGAGAAAGCATTTACAATTTACTAATTTTTAAATTGCACTTTTCCAGACAAAATCAAGTAACTATGCGAGGGTTATCACTTTGCTTTCTAGAAAAAAAAGATGGCTCTACCAATGACACAAAATTGCAATCTATTTTAGTTCATCCTCTGGAAAATAACATTTTTATGATCTGCACATATTTGAGTTAAAAAAAAAAAAACAAAACAACAAACTGTCATGCTATCTTATTCTCTGCTCCAAATGCCAACTCCAAAGAAATCTTTTTATACACTGTAACCTACACTCTCTTCCCCATACCCCACTCTGTAATCTGTATCCATGGTAATGCATTACTGCTTCCAGCAGCCAAAGGGTTTGGGGGAAATTATGGGAAGAAAAATCTTTCACTGTAAAAGTTGTGGTAAAATGTCATCAGTTTGATACTGCAACTCATGCAGTACGAAGCCCCAAACAAATTGGAATTTGGTTTTGTTTCAGGTTTCATTACAGACTTTGAAATATTGAGCCTACGTTCATCAAAATATTTTCTTGAGTTTGCTTTTACACAGACCGTAGGCCCAGATTCAAAAGAATACGGGCCCAGTTTTGAGCGGTTTATGGGCTGACTTTAACATAAAACAGATCACGCTTAGTGGACTTGGCTGAAATTCACTCTGAACTTTTAAGTGAGTTTGAACCAGAAAGTGAAATTTTGTGAGTGAGAACCCAAGCAAACTGGAACCAAGGAAAAGGTTAGCAAAATACTGCACATCGATTCTGCAGAACTTCAAACAACAGTATTTGACATCCTAAGAAGAATTCAATAAAAGCTTAAAATCCAGTTAAACTTTTATTTCATTTGGGAATTTTGCTTTTATTTTTAAATAAACAAAGTAAGCACTACATCAAACAAATTATTGAATGCAACCTGAGATGCTAGTGATGCCTGGTATAATTTAGGTGGCAGAAGAATTTTGTATAAAGCCTTTAGGAAAGGATTTTCAAAAGCTCTTAGCATTGATTTAGCTTGTCTTCCTTTAAAATTAATGGGAGTTGTATTATTGATGTCTCTAGAAGCAGTATTAGCCCAGTCCTGGACATTTGTGGAAATCCCATGACTAATATACAAAAGGAGTGGGGTCCTAGATGAAGTACTGAATAGATAACTTCTGTCTGAAGCAGTTACAATTGCTCTGTTGCTAAAGATGGATCTCACATTTTTACCCTAAATGAGACAGTGATACCGAGCTTTTTATTTACTTCCCTAAAGCCACTGCCATCATTTATTTTAAACTGGGAATGCAGCATTCTGTTCTGAGGAAAACTTTTGCGAAAAACTGGACAATGCTGGAGATGAGCATTTTGAAAATAATTATGTATTCCTGAATTATACTTTATTTCTTCAGCCTTAGCTAAAAGGTAGGCAAGATCATTAAACCCAGACCAAGAATTCTTACTTTAAGCACTCATCAAAATCCATATAAGCAGGCTTTCCTGTGTCATTCCTTTGATAAAGCCGGCCAGTGAGTGGATGTATGGTATTTTGCCTCTCCATTTCTCTAGATGGGATTCTGTCAGCCCAACTTGGCAGTTACTATTATTATTATTATTTTTTTTACTTCAGGACACTGAAGTGTTTCTAATAGTTTTCTTTTCCTGCCACACACTTTTCCTGCTATTGCTCATTTCTGATATTGATACCTTGCTTCCCCTCTTCTGTCTAATGATGTACATGTCAAAGCAGACCACCTTTCAAAGCTCCCTGAGAATGAATGGGGGAGGGTGCAAGCCAGCAGCAGTCAATCTTTGAAACATTGAAATACTGAAATTCTGAGCATGAGCACAAAGGCAATAGTCCAATTAAGACAGAAACCAGAAGTAATTGGTGTGAAGTAGGTTCTTTGTTTTGTGACAAAGAGAGCTTTAGTTTAGCAAATTAATCACTTATATATTTTTTAATTGTTATTACATTTTTTTTTCAGGCATTGCTTTCAGTCTTTGTAGACTGTTAGGGAAATTTTTGCTTGGTCTTCATGGCTGACTTAATTTTCCTAAAAATATTTCTATTAGGCAATTTGTTAATAGGCTGGCCTTTTGGTTCAGGGACATCCAACTTATGGAATGAAGACAAGGTCATATCCCATACCTTCCATGTTTAAATTAAAACATATGGAGGGAGAGGAACTTGTGTTTAAAATACAGTTTTAGCATCATGAAATAGAGGGCCCAAGGGTACTATAAAACCTACCATGCTGTTAACATACAAGATCACTTGTTTAATGCCTTCTTCAAAAAATAATTTTACTGTACTGTGCTGTTTGAATAGTATTTATGCTTATGAATACAAACATATAGGACTATATATAGTGTTACCTATTATTTTAATAATTGAGGTTGAAGACTCATTTTACTAAGTGCTATAAAAAACAAACCCCACACCTGGAATGCTAACAGTCCTGCAATCTGATTCATATTGACAAGCCAGTACTCTTGCAGATCATCACTGAAGCTTTTTGGGGGTGCATCAACCTCAGGCTGAAGCCTGAGCCATCACATAGCTGAAGAGAAGGAAAATAGGAAAGCCAATTAAGATGATCTGATCACTGTCTCCTGAAGTACCTCTGTGTATAGCTAGGGTGTACCAAATCCTCTGGAGTTACAGTAAAAGAACAAATAAGGTATGGAATTAAATCACTTGTCTCTGACAGATGACTCCACTGAGTACCTGTTTTCTTGGAGATCTTTTTTTTGGAAGAAACCTGCATAGTAATCTGGAGGCTGGAACAAAGGACTTTATAGTTCAACTAAAGCGGGCATTTCTCACTATGAAGGAAGCTAGCTGGGGACAGGGAAATGTAAAAATGTAAAAAAATAAATCACAATCACAGGATTATTGAAGTTGGCAGGGACCTCAGGATCCACCTGACCCAAATCATGCTCAAGCAGGGATATCAAGAGCAAAGTGCTCTGGACTCATGGCCATTTGGCTTTTGAAGATCTTCAAGGAAGACTACACAGCTCCTGGGCAATCCATGCAGTGCTCTGTCACCCACACAGCAAATGGGAGGGAACCTCACGTGTGCCAGTTTGTGCCTTATGTTCTGGCACTAGACATGACTGAACAGAGCCCGGTCCTATCCTCTTGGCATGCTTTTGTTAGGTATTTATAGCCACTGATGAGGTCCCCTCTGAGCCTCTGTTTCTCCAGGCTGAGCAGTCCCAGCTGCCTCAGCCAATCTTCATAGCAGAGGTGTTTCTGTCCTTTTATCACCTTCATGGCCTTTGCTGGACTCTCTTGAGTACGTCCATGTCTCTCTTATGGAAGTCCAGAAGTGGACACAGTGGACACTGGCATCGCCAGTGCTGAGGGAAGGACCATCTCCCTTGATCTACCAGCATTACTTAGCCTAATGCAGGCAGGTTACCAATTCTGTGCTGCAAAGGCATGTTGCTGACTTGTGTTCAACTTGGCTTACACCAGGACACCCAGGTCCTTTTCTAGAGTTGCTTTCCATCTGGGTAGCCTCCAGCATGTGTTTTTGCATGGGGTTGTTTCTCACCAGGTGCAGAACTTTGTTTCCTTGTTGAGCTTCGTGAGGTTCCTATTAGCCTACCCCTCCAGCCTGTCAAAGTCCCTTGACATTTCATTATAGAAGTTTATCAAACTGATCAAGCATAAACTGATTCTTTTTTGAGTTTTGCATAACTGACAAAGCAGAGGTTCCAGAGAGTAAGCTAGGCAATGTGCACAAACATTAAAGAATGAGGAAGAGAAGTAGGTGCTCATTTTCTGATATAAAAGTAGGTACAACTCTATCAGGATCCACTGAGGAAACTTACGTCCCTTCCAGTTTTGCCTTTATTTTAACTTCGCCCAGTGTTGAACTAATGTTGACCTCGTTCATACCTTCCTTACCTGCTTCCTTACAATGCTGTGGAAGCTGAAATGACTGTGAATGTGAAAGCTCTCTAGACCATGAGGCCTGGCTTTTGCTGGTGTGAAATAAAAGCAAATAAATGAAAATAATAATTGTCCATGTACCATCAGGAAGCGAGAATGTTATCCTGAGTCAAACCAATGCTCCATTAAAACATCCACTGGTTAGTATGTATATACATCAAACAAAACTTCAGAACTCTCCTAATAGTGTTCATAAGATAAAGAAGTAAGTAGTTAATTCACTTCTTACTTGGGCATTGCAGCATACAGTTGTTTTCAGTGTCCGGTCTGGAATGGAGGAACTGGCTCACATTTAATTTTCTTTGAAAAGAGGTTTAACCTTTGATATTTATCATGACATCATTGTGCAATAGGCTATTCTGCAATAACTTTTCTAAGGGAGAAATTAAGAGTAGAAAATATAACATTTATCACCATTACAATTCTTATCTTTTTTTTTTTTTTTTTTTTTTTTTTTAATTATCCCAGCTGTCCTTTGTTACCTTCTTCCCTGCTTTCTTTTTCTTGCAGACTTCTGTTTTTTTTTTTTTATCTTTTTCCTAAATATATATATTTTTTTTTTTCTACAGGCAACCTGTGGTCATCTATTGCATTGTAATCAGTTTAATTTCTGTTTTGTCATCTCCTTTTTTCCTCCCTTTTTTTGACCTCTCATTTGTAGTGTAATAAAGTGAAAAGTACCCTCAGTGCCCATTTAGAGTCAATTGAAGTTGAAGAAGCAAACCACTACCCTCTAGTTGCTCACATACTTGCAGAAAATATTCTGTCTAAATCTTTAGCAAGATGATTTGTGAAATTTTCTTTTGGATATGTGTTGGATATTTTTCTAAATGAATATTTGAGTGTAGTTGGACTAAAAATCTAAACCATATCACAACATCTTTACACTGGTATTTAACTGAAAAGAATTCACATACAACTTTTTTTCACATTATTTTAAAATATGTTCATAGTACATTAAGTTTTAATTTTATTGGGTTTTATGCAAAAATATCCATGTGTTTTGGAAAAAAAAATTAATTTAGCCTTTCAGTCTCTTGGTGTTAGTATTATTGTCATCCCTATTTCACTGATGTATACATAACTGGAGCCTGTGTTCTGTGTACTATGCCTATAAATCAAGGACATCTGCCTTCTTGCATATTGGTGAGGTGTTAATAGGTTGGGAGGCACAGATGGAGGTACACACCAGATGGAGATATTATTGTTAGTTTAACTGAATACATGGGCTGGCAGACCATGGAGAAATATTTGCTATTACTTATGGTGCTGATTTTTTATATATATATAATAAGATTAAAAAAAGTGATACTCTCTGCCTGACTCCTCAGTTGTTGCCAACTGCAGTGATTTTATCAGAAGTCTCATGATACTGGTATTTTACTTAAAGTTTTAGTCCTTGGAATCAATTATCATCTGATAACCCTAGCTTTCATTTCAAAAGAAAATTGAATTTCTGGTCTTCATAAATATAGAAAACTGAAAAACACAGTTTGAGTGCACACAAAAGGCTCAGAGACAGTAAGCAAAAGAATCCAAACTTTTTTTTTTTAAATTATGATTTAAAATAGCTGTATCATTTGCAGGAGGCTGACTTGTATTTTTGTTTACCTTGTAGAACAATATTGTTACTTAAGTTTTAAGATAATAAGGGCACATGTAAGTAAAAGCCATAACACAAAAATAAAGGGAAAAAAGGAAAGCTATGAAAAGAATTTCTTGCAATGAAAGAGACATTCAAGTTTCTCAATATTATACATTGATTTTTGGCAGATTTCTTAATTATATGTGAGGGCTACTCTGAAAGTAATTCCTCCTATTTTATTCTTTTGGCCCACGATGTCAGAGGTGGATGTTGGTGGTATGGCAGAATTTAAACCTTCTCAACAAGGTGAAGTCCTTCAACTTCATCCAGTCCAACCATCTACCTATCACCAATATTTCCCACTAAAACACGTCACTCAGTACAATATCTAAATACTTCTTGAACATCTTCAGGAACAGTGACTCCACCACCTTCCTGGGAAGACTGTTCCAATGCCTGTTCATTCTTTTGAAGAAAAAGTTTTTCCTACCATCCAACCTGAATCTCCCTTGGTGCAACTTAGGGCCTCAATCCTATTGCTAGTTACATGGGAGAAGAAGCTAAGCCACTTATATGACTAAGTTAATGAAGAACCAGGCTCTGGGGAACCTGATCTAGTTGTGGATGTCCCTGTTCATTGCAGGGGAGTTGGACTACGTGATCTTTAAAGGTTCCTTGTAACTCTGAGGATCATATGATTTTATGATTCTATGATCATTAGGTGTCTTGAGCCACCATGCTGTCTGTTTAGGCTGTCTGGAGTATCATCTAGTGATTGCAACCAAGCTGAAAGAGAATGAAAAGCAGAGACTGGCACATGATTTAAAACTTCTGTTTGAGGAATCAGTTTACCACCTCATTTCTCTCATGGACCCAAAAACTACCCATAACTGGAAATAAATTTTCACCATGCTCAGTTTTTGTAATAAATTTCTTCCATGACTCTTGCTGAATAGGGAAAGAGGGAGACTCTGGGTACCTTTCCAAGATGTTCTTCCCATGCATCACACAAAAAGTGCGCAGTTCAAAATAAAAGTGCTTTACAAGGTGCCCCATAAACATATTTGCTGTGTTGCCTCTTATTATCGTAGTGTATCAGGGTAGAGATGGAATAATCCATGGACCTCCCTGGCATGCTAAGTCACTACAGACACTAGAGCTGGAGACACTATTAAAACATTTAAACATAGAAAGGATCTGCATGATCGAATCTTCCCACTGTTTTGAAAGCTGTGCCTGTGCAAGATCATGACAGAAATACCATAACTTGTTTATTTTTTCCTGTGAATTTGATTATTCTAATGAGGAACTTGAATGTTGCCAGCACAGTCTGATTGTATTCATGATGATCATGCCCTCCATTATTCCATTCAACAGCCATATTCAATGCAAAGTTTTAATATTCAGAGTAATGAACTAATGAAGTGGCTTTTCTCTAGATATCAAATGTCTCAATCTATTTTTTTTTTTTTTTCATAATGAAGAAAACTTTCAAAAGAAATCTGAGGCCAAAAAGTGCATGAAAACAGGGAGGTTCCCAGTGAAATCCAGCCCTGTAAAATAGAAGGATAACCATGCACTTGTGAGGATGTTCCCTATGGATTTTCTTTTCTGAATTCTTTGTTATTGCAAGTTAAAATCAACTACTTGAACATTTTATCTAAGAATTTAAAATACGTATCTAGATATCTTTAAGTAGGTTACCTGTGAACTAAAAATCAAAAAAAATATATATTATCTATAGAACCATGACATTAAAAATATGGACTAGAGTTCAGATCTCACAGGTCTGAGCTGCAGTCTTGTTATGAGTGTAGGGAAAAAAGGAACATGGATAAAAGAAATTGAGCAATGATTAAGAGAATGCATGGGTCCTGAGATCCTAGTATTTTGAAAAGTAAAAAAGGTGCTCATTTGATCATAGAGGTTAGGCTAGGCAAATGAAACTATCTCAAAGATTACATTTTAACATTAAAACTCTGTAACCTCTGGAAATAAGAAATAATGAGGCCTTGCAGTTCTGGTATCAAAAGTGGAATCTGCAAACATTTATTTAAAGAGAGAAAGTGTAAGGAGGATATTACTACCTGACATGAACACAGATTAAAATATTATACAATTTTGAAGCTGTGAAAATGTATATGTATGTATAAGCTTATGTTCTGAAAGAATATGTGCATGTAAGAGAGAGAGGAAAGGATAAAATGCACTCAATGTCTTTTCAGTGTGATGTCTGAATGCAATTAAAATCTCCAGTTGTGATGCTGTAGCAGATCTTTGACAGTCAGCCATCCGAAGACCATTTTGACAGCTCAGACACCTTTTTATGGTCACGCTGTAGGAAAGATCATTGAAGAACAATTATTTTGTACCCATGGCTGGAAAAAAATAATCAGAATCCTTCCCTCCTCCCGCAGATCTGAATGTTTTGTTTGCTCTACCATAAAAATTTACCCCTTGATGTGTGTACCAGGGAACCCCTGCAAAATTGCCTGCTAAATGTTATGTTTTCCAGGATCAGCAGAAACTACAAGTTAAGCTTAAAACATATTTGAGATGGAGAAAATAGAGCTGAATTGTCTAAACTGTTACTCATGCAAGCCACTTCAGAGGCATTTGGCTTGACAAAGACTTAAACTGGGTAGGAGATTTTGGACTGAGGTCTTGATCCTGGTTCCATTAACAGCAGTGGTAATGTTTGCCTCTGAAACCAGCAAAGCAGAACAGCATTGAAGATGTCACATTGTGGCACATTTAAAATGATCCATGGTGCTCTTCCTTGGCCCAATTACCTCTGATGCTAGTTTCAACTATCTCATTGGCTGATATCAATGTATGAAAATAATTGATCTTTTATTATGTGCTCCTGCAATAGAAGCACCAGTTTATCAGAGTTTTAAGAGAACATATACAGTGTAAGTGGTAAAAAAGACTAACAAATATTCTTTGGTTTTCACCTTTCTTAACTATCAGCAGTTTGCACTGATAAAGTGGATTTAATGCATAAGCCATTAAAGTACAAACATCCCAGAGGTTTGATTTCATCAGTTCATTCTTAGTCTAAATACAGACTTTTTACATATGAAGGAAACTGTGCTGTAGCATCTGGGAAAGAAAAGACCATAAAATTAGAATTTAAAAATGATCAAGAGACTGGATTAAATTTCTTCCATTCCCTATTCTTGCTGAAGTCTTTGTCACTGAAATACAAATGTCACAAATGTAAGAATAAAACATCTCAGGCATTAGGATTCTGTGATAGCTCATTCACATGACAATGACTGCACTGAGAACAGAACATTTCACAGAATGTATCCATTCTTGTGGCAAAGATTATAATGACAGGGAGAAATGGTGCAAAATTAACCAATTCTTGCATCTTCCAACAGTAATCTAACAAGCCTCCCTGTGTTCTTGTATAATGTGTTATATTAGACCCAAAGAGAGGGTGAGAGTGTGTGTGAGAGAGGTGAAATACTGCACACTTTAGGTCATAATTAAACTTATCTGCTTAGCTCAACAGTAAGAAATCTGATTTTGCCCATGCTGTTGCCAGCAGGTGCCACTGCAACAAATAGAAAAGTACTCCAAAGATGTGGTACGAATTAGGATGATGCTGTGGCTGTGAAATAAGAAAGTTCCTCTGGCTGTAGATGGCACCCATCCCAGCACCATGGCCTTGGCTCCCTGAGTCCCCATCCCTGTGTGCAGGGTGTTGAAAGCAGCCCTGTGGCGAAGGACCTGGGGGTCCTGATATATGAAAAACTTAATATGAGGCAACAGTGTGCTATTGTGGCTTGGAGGGCAAATGGTATCCTGGGCTCCATCAAAAGAGAGGTGGCCAGCAGGGACAGGGAGGTGATTGTCCCCCTCTACTCTGCTCTTGTGAGGCCCCATCTGGAGTACTGTGTCCAAGTGTGGAGCCCACAGTACAAAAAAGACAGGGAGCTGTTGGAGAGGGTCCAGAAGAGGGCCACTGGGATGATCAGTGGACTGGAGCATCTCCCCTATGAGGACAGGCTGAGGGAGCTGGGCTTGTTCAGCCTGGAGAAAAGAAGGCTGCGGGGTGACCTCACTGCAGCCTTTCAAACCCCTACAGACGGGAAAGGAATCAACTCTTTGAAAGGGTTGATATGTGTAGGAAGAGGGGAAATGGTTTTAAGTTGAGGGAGGGGAGATTTAGGTTGGACGTCAGGGGGAAATTCTTTACCCAGAGAGTGGTGAGGTACTGGAACAGGCTGCCCAGAGAGGTTGTGGATGCCCCATCCTTGGAGGTATTCAAGGCCAGGCTGGATGGGGCCCTGGGCAGCCTGGTTTAGCATTAAATGTGGAAGTTGGTGGCCCTGCATGTGGCAGGGGGTTTGGAGATTCATGATCCTTGAGGTCCCTTACAACCCTGGCCATTCTGTGATTCTGTGATTCTCTGATTCTGTGTTGGGTAATGGCACGCAGTTGATGTTTGAGCAGGGTTGGGTGCCCCAAATATGTGATAACATGCTCCTGCAGACTATTCTGCAAGTCTCTCTAATTTCCTCAGCGTGGGCTGAGATATCCCAACTCCTGTTAGATTCAGACCTGCAATTAATTAGGTCACAAGATCCGTACCCCAGACCACCAGCAATGGATCTTCTTTTAAATACCACTCATTCAATGTATTTAACCAGAAATGAACGTGACTTCCCTTTTGGCTCTGTTGCTTTCTGGCTATTTGGAGTGTTCCTAACCCTTGCCTCGTCAGCTTCTTGCCTGCAGTTGCAGGGCAGCTCGGGGTGTGCATTCAGCAGGCTCTGTTAGTCGGGCTCCACCGTGGCTTTGTAAGGAGGCCCTGGGGACTGCTGTTTTTAGTGCATGTGTGTTTCTTTACAGGCATTTCCTGGTTTGGCGAAACATCAGTTGGGGCCTTGTCTGTACAGGAGTTTGGCTTCATTTAGGTATTTTTTTTTTGTGAACCATCGATATTAAATCCTGTCTCTCGAGAACATTTCATCCTGACTGTATCTGAAAATGATTCACCACAGAAATGTGAACCTTTAGTAGTCTGACAAACTCAAGCAGGTTTACTGGTGTGACTCTACGCCCACCTCCGGTCTCAGGGCCCCAGCGTGCCATTTTTTATAGATTTCAAAAGGGAATCTGCCCTTCTGTAGCTGGGACTGGGGAGAGAAAAGCTGCCTGCTTACATTCTCTTCTACACTCCTGGAGCTATTAAAAGAAAGAGGAGTGAAATCTTTGCTGGTCTTAGATGGTGCTGCATGAATGCATGAAAGAAATTACAAGGTGATAGACTCTATGAGCAAGCAGGGTAATTCCTGTGCTATGTTGCTGTGAACAAACTGAAATGTAACTACTGGCATTAATTTATTTCTGATATTCACGTCACTTCTGCAAACAAAAACTCATCTGTGTAACATTTGTGGACTCCTATCCATGCCCCAGATCTTCTTGGCTTTATGGTACCACAAGTCTGATAAAGTTTTATTCATTATTATCTTCAGAACTTTAAAAAGATGAGTCTCACTACAAAGAAGTTGCTGTACAGTTTCCAATTTCCTATTGCATTAACTTTTAATAGACTTATTGCTCTTGTGAATAATAGCAAAAAATATTCTTGATGCATAGCCTCCAACCTGAATGCTCCTTGGCCTCCGCTACAAATGCTGATGAAGACCTCTCTGACTCTTATTCTGAATTATGGTTCAATGTAAGCAATATAAGAGATGTGGCATGCACAAAAAATGTATATTCTCCCCTAATTCTTCTATGACTGCTTGGCTATCTACGTGGTTTGTGCTGTTAATTCCTAACTAATGATAACATGGTGGTAGCTTTTCTACATTCTGCTGGTTCCAGGTTTCCAACATCGCTGTTAGTGCACACCAACTCTTAACTTATGAAGTGCTTGCAAGTCATATGGGTGATATGTTCTGCTTAACTGCAGCTTGTCTTAAGAACGTACAACTTTTTCATTGCCCCTTGAAGTACTGGGGAAGGTGATAAGATGACAGTTCTCCTTCGTTCCAGTCTGGAAGTCAGTCATTTCCATTAGACCTTATTGTTCTTTTTTGAGGGACTGACTCATTTTTCACTCACAAAAAACTGTCAAGAATTTAGTCCCAAAAATGAACTCAAGTAAAAAAATCATATAGTTTGATGGGAATATCTGCTGCATTGTTTAATCCTCTCTTAAATCTCCTCTTTCAGCTGCTGTGCCTACAAATCACAACTTGCTTGGCAAAGGTAGGCTTAGAAAAGTCAGCTTTTTCTGCTCGACCCATTTTATTTTTTTGTTTATCTCCCTTTTCCAGCCAACCTTAACTTCACTGCACGTCTCTTGCACCTGTGGCATCCCAACTGACAGCTAGGCTGTGAATCCTCAGGGGCAGGAAGATCTTTACTACTTGTTTGTGTTGTACATGTCACAATACAGCACGATTCCTTGATTGCCACCTCATAAATAATGAGAACATTACAAAATTAATGTGCAGAAAATGAATAAAACTGGAAAGCAATATTTTGGCAAGGCTTACTTTTTTTTTTTTTTTTTTTTTTTTTGCTTTACTCTTCCAGAGTCTGTAACAAGAGGGTTCCCATGAGAGCAATTGAAAGCTCACAGCTATGGACAGTGGTTTGTTTTCATTTGAATTCAGACAATTTAACTTCTTTTGGTTCCCTTGCAGGGAACTGGCAGAAACTAACTGATCCTGGAACATTTCTTTCAGGGTAGATTCTGCAGATACTGGAGGATCATTGGAAAAGTGAATGTAGATCCAGGCAATATTCAATTTATTTCCAGAAAAATAACAACAACAACAAAACAAAAACAAAAACCACCAAAACAAGTCAAAGCAAACCACTACCACCAACACCAAAACACACACCAAAACCAACCATACAAAAAACATGGCAGATTTCTGACTTGATACCTCTGACATTCTGCCACAGGAGGTAAGATTTTGGAACAAGGGGCTGATTCCTCTCACATGTGTATGCACTCAAGATAATTACAGCATAGTGGGAAAAGGAAACAAATCTGCCACGTGTATTCCTTAGTAAGAAGAAGAAGGAAAAATAAAGTCAAGTAAAAAAATAAAGATAGGATTCTTCAAAATACACTTTATTTATTCTGGTAGAAGTGCTTAGTATAAGAAACAGAAAAGGAAAAATAAAACAGTGAAAAATATACAGCTAGGTCTTTCAGCATTAATTTTTTTTCTGTACTTTATTAATTTATATACCTCAGAGTACTTTAAACTTGCGTATGGAATGTCTTCAATTAGTTTTGGATCTGCCGCTATGCAGTCCTAGAAAATTCCTTACTCAGAGAGATTTCTTGCTCATTTTGAAATTTTAGCTTTTTTTTTTTTTCAGTCTGAGGCTTTTAGCAGCTTTGAATTTATTCAGGCGTCCCTCACACACTCTCATATATGTATACACACATAGATATACACATGTATACATAGGTATGTATACATAGGTACATACATCCATGGGAGCATACGATTACTAGTGCTCTCTCAATATTTATATGATTTCTGTTGAGAATAAACTAATTTTTATACTCAAACCTCACCATCTTATTTCCAGTTAGTAATCCTTAGCCTCCCTCACTTGAGAGAAGTGCTCTACTTAATTCAGTTTACTCTTCATATTTAAGCTCTTTGACTTGTGATAGATTGCCATAATTAAAACTTGCAATTGCAACTCCTCCTACAGTGCAGAGAAAATGTTATTAATTTAAAGCAATTTATTTTTAATTAGAAATTACTCAGCTTCAGAAGTACATTTTCAGAATTAGATTAGAAATGAATTTTAGATAAGAATTTTGGATTTTCAGATGACTGGTGAATGGACTAGTGCTTCTCATGTTCTGACAGTGTCTTTTTCGTTGTGGGCACTTCAGGTAATATGTAGTGAGTAAATAATACAGCCAGAATGGTTCTCTAGAAACTTTATTATTATTATTATTTTTTACTATGTCAAGATATACTCTTTATATGTTGCTTGTGACCTAATCAGTTGCTGCTGATCCTTCCTTTCTCCAAATCATTTTGATGAAAGTATATTCCAACAAAGGTTTTTCTGACATTGCTTCAGACTAGTTTCGTTCCATATTTAATTTCAGCATTCGTAAATCAAATGTCTTGTGTGTAATCAGGTAACTCAGGGGCTAGGCTCGATAACTGTTCAGATTCATGTATATTACCAAGCTTAGATCACACACAGGTCGAGAGTAGAATTCCATTCTCTATAACAAATGTGTATTTGAAGTTACTCTAGTGAGATGAGCAGAGTCACAGTGATGTAAATGAGGGGAGAATCAAGCTTGTGATCTGTCTAACCGTATATATTCAGATGGCATGCAGACTTTCTTCTGCACTTAAAAAAATATTTTATGGTATCTTTCCAATGTGTCTGTTTGGCTGATTTACAGTATTTGAAAGCCAGGGAATTTCTAAAACGGAATCAATATAAGACAAAATTCTTTTGATTGGACCTTATCCCTAGTCCGTCAACACTCTTCCATCACTTTGAAAGTTGGCAGTTCTGAGACTGAATCAGTCCCAGGGGTGGAAACCTTGGGTTTCTGTTTGACTTGAGGCTTTCTCTTCTGAACCTTGTAAATATAAATATTAAACTGTCAGATTTAGCTCAGAAATGTACCAAACTTTAAACTAGTAGTGGTTAAGGATACTAAAATCTTAGTGCAGCTCAGAAATATGCAAAGGAAGAGGTTTCTATGTATGTATGGACAAGTATAACTGTCTTCTAATAAGACGAATTCTATAACAGCTTCAGAATGTACTGAATTATGTCGTGCATCTTCTCGACAAACCAAAACTTGATCTGCTCATTTCCCCGAACTCATATTATCTATCCATAAAATGTCATATTGATTTTTAAATACCACTTGAAAACTTCATGCTGTCCACATCCTGAACTCGAGTGGCTTTGGAAGTGCTGATAGCTTTTGTTCTGCTTCACTTATTTATGTACCAGTAGTAATCCTAGTTTCAGCAATATTGGGATTGATTTTAGATCTCAGTGAATCTGATTTCAGTGAATTTGCTTATTCTGTGCTTTGCTTTATTTTTTCTGAAAATTTAAAATTTGTGAATTACTGACAAATATGTTAATGGAAAATAGCTACAGTGCTAGAAGACTGTTTCCGTGGAAATATTATTTTAGGTTCATATGGGGTTTCAGGCTAAATTTCTCCTTGAAAAATGACAGAAAACAGCTCATCACTTAGTTATTTAGAGACATCTGAGCAAGAAAAGACAAGTTTTAAATATTGGTAACCTACCCATAGATTTTTAAAAATAATATTTTTCAAGTATGTTTGATAGATCCATAAGCTCAAAGAAACTTTGGCTGCCCCACTGGTAGTCTGCAACCAGGAAAAAGAAGATTGAATTTAGCAGGTACATTATGTCTGAATTTTTCCATTCGGATCTGATATTGTTTTTTTATCTGACGTTCCCCAGTTTTGAAAGAAATAAATGGTACAGATCTCTTTAAGCTCATTTCAATGTTAGTTGAAAAAGAACCCACTAAATTCTTCGTGAGTTGAGCCTCATACAATTTAGGTCATCCGTTTTGGGTTAATCTTTGGGAAACCATGATTCTTGGCACAATACTCTTCCACTGTCACTCCACTACAGTAAATAAAAACACTGGAGAGTCTTGATGACAGCAGTACCAAGTTGAAAATGTAACCTCGGCATCACTTGAAATAAAAACAGACTCAGCAAGTAAAAGTTTTGGCATCAAAACGTTAAAATTAAATCCCACTTCAAATACAATTCTTTAATTGGGACACATCCCAAACAGAAAGACTTCACTTCCCAACAAACACAACTATTATACTAATTGGTAAGGCCCCCACACAAGCCTTGGGTGGATCTGAAGTTAGCTGTTGTTATTCTGGCCTGACTTTCCAACCACATTCATTTTGCTAAATTGCATTTCTATGAGAGTGGGTTGATATCCTGCAAGTGTTACTAATTCTATTGAAGCACTTTTTTCCTTTTAAACAGAAGATCAAAAACCCAAACCACTTTCTATTTTTAAATGTTGTATTTCCATAAACATCAGTAGACATTTGAATAACCACCTTATTAAGATTAGGTGTTCCTGAAAGGGAGCCCTGTTTCTCTGTGTTTATTACTGACCACAATACTAAATTATGCAAATCTTAAAAGTATGTTTGAACAAAAGAACTATATAATTTAGCTGTTTGAGATTTTTATTTTTAATCTGTGGGAGTGATTTTAGTGCTGACAGAGGTAAAGATTAAATATCCATTAGAGCTTCCACAGGGCAATCAAAAGGGCCTAGAGCAGACTTGCCAGATCTCCTTGGACTTATAAGCAGACGCTGAGCTGCACTGCCTCCAGAATACCCTGGGGCAAGTTTAAAATCCCACAGGCAGGAAGAGGATAATACTTCTTGAGCAGTATTCTTTGCTTTCACAGAGCCATAATCCTGACACTGATACTTGGAACTATTTTGGTGGGCTTCTTGTTTCTAGTGGGAGTGGGAAAGGCAGCATTACATGGGGAAAGAATGCTTGGTGTCTTAGGTACAAAAAAAAAAAAAAGATAATGTTCTTCCTCATGAGCATATGTCTCCAGTTCACTCTTTCCAAGATTTCAGTGAGACCAAACTGCACTTTTACTGAGGCACTGGATGAGCACTCAGCCCACCCAGGTCCAACTGGCCTTCTAGAGAGCCGAGCTGAAGAGAAGAGAGCCTGTGGTCTTGACTTCTGTGCTTTTGAAACAGAAGTGTCACTAAGAATACTGAAAAAAATATTGTTCCACGCTTCAATGCCCTAAACCCAAGTGATTCCATAGCTCTGCTATGTATTAAGTCAGAATCTTGGCCACTGTTGCCCTAAACACAAAGTACATCATTCATACGTTCATGAATTTCCAAAGCTTTACCCTTTCTATGGAGAAAAAATGATGAAACAAAACCTCACTAACATTTTCTTTACTTCCCTTGCATGTTCGTTTACTTTCTGCTTTCGTACTGCTTTTTTTCTTTTTTATTTTTGCTTTTGCTTCTCCAACCTTTTTGCCCTTTTTACTTTTCATCCATTCCACACTCGATTCATTTTTTTCTTCCATCTCTCTTGCTTTGAAAAGGCTTTTCAAATTAATTTTTGTACTTCATCTTACTACCTTTTTGATTTTGTATCTCCTTCTACTGTCTTTTTCTCACTTCTTCCATGCTTTTACTTCTTTTTCATTCAATTTCCTCACTCCCATTCTATTTCTAAAATTTATTTCTATTACATCAAAACATCATGTAGATAAACGCCCTTGTGGGGACTTTTATCTTAAGAAGACTTCTGTGGCCATGAGGTGCCATTCCCCAGCACCAATGCAGAGATTTCCACGCAGACTTTGTTCTTAGACTGCAAAAATGTACATTCAGTTGCTTAGCATTGATGTCTAAACTTGAACAATTTGAAATTCATTCTTAAGTCAAATGCAAGAAATTTCCAAATGCACTCCTATGCTCGATCTGTAAACTTGTAATGGAAGAGAATGTGATTGGCAATCTTAAGATAGCAGTTAGAGACTGGCAGAGTTCTCTTGCATGTGCTGTAGTGATTGGGCCTCCACTGCTCTGAGCATTTTCTACCTTGTCTTGAATCCTAAACTAGCCTGCAAAAGGAGAAGACACTCCTGCCTTAACACTGCACACTCTTAGGACTTGTAGAGCTCCCATGAGCTGGCTTCAGTCCTCCAGGTAGGAGGTTGTTTTGTACCAGAATGCATAAACAGATAGAGACTGCTCACTAAGCAGTGTGTTTGCAGCATCTCCATTCCTTTAATTTGACAACAGAAGGATAATCCAAAAAAGTCAGAATGGCAACTTTTTGATCTAGCAAGAGAAAAAATCTCTCATCATGATCTATCTTGGAAAAGCTCTCATTACAATTATGAGGCCTGTCCCAGCCAATCTCTTGCTTCTGAAAATAAATCCTATGTTGTAGTAAGAATTTTTCATCACAACCTGTCTGCATTTGGTATGCTTTATTTTGTGCACCCTTCTGTGGCAGTATTTTCTTATGGTGTCCTCCATGTCTCTCTCCTCGACAATAACAAAAATGAATGCTTCCTTTTTTTTTTTTTCTTCTTTTAATTCCACTTCTCCAAGGACACTGCTGCTCACCAATTCCATTATGGGGGAAAAAAAAATGCTTTCTGACAGCAGGAATGTGTGGTTTTCCTTCATTACCTTCAGCCTCTGACTGCATCCAGAAAAGGAGAATTTCAGTACCTCCTAGAAAGCGCCGATCTTTCACCAATTTAACACTAGCAAATGTCTTTATAAGTTTCCTTAGCGTGTGGCAAATTTCATAAGAAGCTTTGCAAACAGGCAGTGGCTCCTTCATTTGCGGCTAAAGCATTTGTTGCTTTTGCAATTTGCAGTGATTGCTTACGAAAGGAATAGTTTGTTTTTGGAAGGCTGCTTTGAGTTCTGCTGGCTCTGTGCGTAGTTAACGACAATGCTTTAATTTTGTGGTGGGGGTGGTGATGCAGATTTTTCTTCTTGGAGTCTTTGCTGCATTCTTACAAATGACATATTGAAGGAAGCCTGCTTTTGGTTTACTTCAAATTTAAAGTAATCCCCTCCCCCTGCTTTTATTAGATGAGAGGTCAATTCCAGGAGCTCTGGTGGCAAAAAGCAGCCGAGCAACAAACGTGCCTGATCCCTGAAGATTATCTGATAAATCTCCAGTGACTAAGGGCAGATGTTCTGGCTTGAATGCCATCTCCTTCTCATGCCTGGGAACTGGGAATGCAACCAGATTGTGACTGTGCTCAGAAGATTTACACTTACCAGAAAGTCTCTTACAGTCATTAGTGCTGGAGCTCTGCCTGGGATATGGTTGGCACAATAACAGGAGGATGACAATGTGGCAAAAAATCTTTGTCCTCTGCTTCTCAGTCATATGTGAAGAATAAAAAAGGATCTTATCCTCTCAACTGTTTTCTTTTTCAGTCAACATTTGCTTAAAAAAGGCAGAAGAATAATAAGTGCAATAATAAACAAACAAGCCATTGAGTAGAGACAGGAAGCCTGGAGATGTAATGACGGGTTAAAAGTTAATAAGTGAAGTGCAGCTGATGCTAACTCATTTTTGAAGCCCATGCTGACTCTATATAGTGTGCAGGGTAGGTTTAATTCTGAGATGCCTGCACCAGGCACTGCTGTTGTGCTTGCCTAAAGCTCACAGAGCGCTGCACACAGGTGTAAAATGAAGGCTGAGAGGCTTTCTCTTATGTCCTTAAGTACATGCATGGCAAATGTACTCCATACCATGATATATTTGTGAGAGAAATAAAAATATCTGTAACTGTGCCCTAAATGAAAAACATTTGGCAGTTCAAACTGAATCAGGGTCCTGGTTGGTAATAACACACTGTCAAAAGTTAGCAACTAAATTAAGGATTTATTTGTCTGAGTACTCTTTGGAATTACTCAAGAAAAACTAGACTGCCAGTTGAAAATAAAACATCTAGTATGCAGCTACTGCTTAGATGATCAAAACAAGAAAGCAGAACTTGTCTAATAAAAAGTTTTAAGTCAGAAAAGTTATACTGTACCATTATGGAGATGAAAATAATGCAAATTTCTATTTTTTTTTTTAACTATAAACTGCTGTGATATGCTTGTGCATAAGATAGTAGAAGAACTGATAAAATATTGTTACCTGGGATACATTAAGTATTCTCATAAAGACACAAAATCCCTTGTAACTCTGATCACGGGTGCCAGGTCAAAATGTTGTCCTCTTAATCAAGAGAAACAATTGTAAAGAAGATATATAAGAAAAAGCTTTCTTTTAAATAATCTCCGTTATCTTGTAAAGTGATCCTCAACTATTATGCCGTGTTACCCAGAAATCAAGGTTTTTTTAAATGTTTTTTTTGTTCCTATGCTACTTCATACTTGAAATAAAACTATGCATGGGAAGTTTCCTCAGCAGGAGCAGTTGTGTGGAGTAGGGAATCTCCAGTGCCCAGTGTATCACGTAACAGCACTCGTGGAGAAGTGCAAGTGTCTCCATATTGCCAGGTTCTTCCCAGACCCAAGCATCACTTGACAATAGCCAATGGATCTATTCTGTAGTAGAAATGTACAGCTGAGAAATCTCTGAGGAAGTCATCCAATCTGTTCCCCTACTCAAGACAGCATTATCTACTGCAATGTCATTTCTGACATTTTTTTTCTAGCTTGTTCTTTTAAAAGCCCTTAATGATGGAGACACCACACTCAGCCTTCCTTCCTTTCAGCAGGATAACTCCAAATTATGTATTCTTTCCTTTTCCAATATATTTTCTAGTCTTCTGACCTCTCTTTTGGACTTATTCCAATCTTCTTTGAAATGTGGTGCCCCAGTATTGGCATAGTACTCCAGATGATGCTTTGTTCTAGAGGAGGAAAGTGAGTAAGTTTCAGCATCCTGTCAGCATCTAACTTTTTTCCAGATCTAGTTAAAATTGGTTACAGTTCATGCCATCTGTCTATATGGTGTGTCTCAGATGAAAACACCTTAATACAGAGAACAGCAAATCACTGACTATTGAGAACAATCATGCAGTATGTAACTTCGCTCACTCCCAACAAATCTGGTGGCCCTCTTACCAAAACCTTAAGATATTCAGTCTCTTAGACAGTTTGCTAAGCTTATATTTCTTTAATATTTAACATCATTAAAATCTTGGAAATGGTTAGAGTTCTCTGTATCCAACACACAGAGCCATACCAAGCACAAAATTTCAAATTATGAGTTATGTAGCTAAATATATAGAGTAATTGTTAAGTGTTGGCTATTAGGTCATGTTGAAGAGAACTAATCTGATAAAGAAGACCAGAGTTACAGTTATGATAAGATCACATTTGTCGAAGAGTGGAGATGTGGTTTTCTTTTCTGGACCAACTGCAAGCTAAAATTTCCGCAGTGGGAAATAGTTATCTGAGGATACAAATACACCAGCACTGGGGGTTAGAGCCCCTTCCTGGCCTTGCCAACACCTAAGCATCAAGGGTAGCTGTAAAACAGTGATCACACACTGGCTGTGCTCGCTATGGTATGGTAGACAGGGCAAGGCATCTGCCACCTGCATTCTGTCCTTTTCATCCCTGTCCAGGAGGGGGAATTGCTAAGTGTAAGGCTGCCTACATCCAGTTTTCTACCTCTAGAACTCACCTTTTTCTTCACTAACTCTTTGCTGCAAGGCTTGAATGAGCATTTAGCTGTTTCTATCACTGCAAAAATATAAAGGCAGTGTAGAGCCAAAGTTCTTCTCATATTTTTCAGCTTAACAAATGGCATAAAATTAAATTGTGGTCTTTTAGTCCCAGTTTCTAGTAAAATAGTCTTCCTGAATTTCCTGGGGCAGATTTGGTTGCATCATGCCCAGTAACATGCTATTGGCATATGGCGGTAGATTGTAAAATGGAAAGACATGAATCAAAGGCATGCTAATATTAATACATCTATGTTGCTTGCTGCTTGAGGAATGCAGTAGAAAGGGAGTCATATGTAGTTTATAGAAGAAATGAATACATTCCAGATGTTAACCATGCAACCAAGCCTTGTATATACAAAAAGGGTTTTCCCAGTGCCTATATTTAATCTCCACATAAAAAGGTAGGCTCTCTAAAACCCTTCCCACTATATGTCAGCATAAATTGGGGGCATTTTTCATCTTGAATCAGAAATTTAGAAAATAATACCCATCTACTTTAGTACTTGTTTATTCATAAGCATCTATTTATTAATGAGAAACTAAGCATGAATGCTAGAGGAAATCTAATGCATGTGTAAGTTTTAAACAGAGGCTTCTGCTCCACCCACTGTTTGTACCAATGTGGTTAGGTAATGCCAGCCCAGTGGAATATCATAGGGTTTACTTGATGGCAGATCCAGACCCAGCAGACATCACAACTTGAGCTCTTTGCAAGATCTGCTATTTCTATTGGAAAAGAAAGAAAAAGCAATGCATTTTGGGAGATGCTATTGTTTCTACAGTATTGGAAACTTGGAGTGTGTATATTCCATTAATATGAGTTTGTATCAGAGGCAAGAATCTGATATTTTATCTGTTCATTTTGATGCTGAACTAGAGGCAGGAGGATCTATATAAAATGCCTCATTATACCACCTTTATATGTTGACAGAAATTAATGCCTTTTGATAGTAAATATGTAGGTAAATCACATGATCTATGTATCCCATCTAAAATATATATGGAACTTCAAAATTAACATTTTCCCTATGTTTGTAGTAAATATTTAATGTACAATGTACATAATGTACAATCTGTAAACTTGAAATTAAGTTGCTACAGTAATTGATGACATAACTGTAAATGATCAACAGACTCAGGAATATTGCTAGCTGCTTAGAATCAAATAATGAATGAAAAAAGAGATGAAATTATTCAAATTAATCATAGATTTCAATCTTGATTATTTTTGTGATGTTAAAATATACAATATAAAGAGCACCTAAAATGCAGGAAGCATCTTAAAGCATCTTAAAAAATGAAGGCAACCACTTGGAGGCCAATTTGGATAAAATAAAAGGCTGGACTGCTGTCTTCTTCTGTTTGAAAGTATATGGGAAGAGGAACAGGAAAGGAAAAGAAAGAAGGAACTTCTGATATTTTAGTTGTTGTGCAAAGCTATCTCCAGCTTTTAGAATAGATCATCTTCTGAGATGAGTTCCACACCAACTTAGTCTTTTCAGTCCAGGAGAATCAGGCTGAAGCCATGGCACCATAGTGTGAGGCCTGTCAGAGACAGAGTGACTCAAGCAACACCTTGTTGAACTTGTTCTTTTTGTTCTTTTTGCTGCCTTGTTCTTTTTGTTGTTGAGCAAGAAGCTTGGAGAAATAAATAAATAAATAAATAGATAAATAAATTCAAAATACACCTGGAATCTGTATGTTAGCACAGTTAAGGCTGAGGTGCTTGATAAAACCAGGAGTATAGAAACAAATTTAATACAGCACTGAGGCTATATTGCTGTAAATGCCAAGGAGTTGACATAGGCAAAAACATGCATGTGGAGAGCTACTCCCCTCTTAGCCCCTAGGACAAGTGGTACCCAAAGTGGCTTTATGTCAATATGTGAATTTTTGTGCAGAAATCACTTTGTGCTAAATTTCCTAGAGGACATGGAGCATGCCCTGCATCCCCATTAACTTTGCTTTCTCCCTTGGTGCATAACCATGCTCCTGAGGAGTGAGAGGGTGCTGCTACAGGGAATGTGGCAGACTTCAGAGTTGTGTCTGCAACCATGAGTTCTGTGTGCCTTCTTCTACCTGTATGCTGCCTTTTTGCTCTCAGTGAGTTAAATCTGCAGTTTGCCAGTATGCAGGAGGTAGCAGGAGACAGCAATTTCAGATAAACTCACTTGTTATATTCAGGATGTAGATGGATGTCCTTTGAAGTCAGTCCTTCAGTCCTGGTCTGGCAAGAAACACAGAGAAGATGAGGACTTCTAGGAAGAGATGCAAAGTGCTCCAACCTAAATGTGGGAGGACAAAGTGATGTAAAGAGGGGTGGGAATGGTTTTGAGGAAAGTCCTCCACAGCTAAAAGTTGATCTCAGTCACACATGGAAAAGATGGTCTATGGGAAGTGCTGACCAGGGACATTTGATTTTCAAATTGCTGTTAGTGATTAAGGCATTACCACCTTGCTGGTGCTTATTTCCTATTCACTGCTCAGGCATGATAGCAGAGTGCCTAAAGCTGTTTCAGAACAAAACGAAACAGGATAGCTCAAAACTATTTGGATGTTGGCCCCATCTGTTATTTACAGGTATTTGTCCAACTGCTGCAATCTGAGAAATAACAGCTTTTTAAGCATATTTCCCTTCTGTCCCACAGCACCTCGTGCCCCCCAGTGAAAATGCTCTCAGGCTGGCCTCAGTTCTGGAGGAAGGCAGGATGGCCAATGACTCACAGCATCCTAGCACAGGTATGCAGGCCTGTCCTGCAGCTACAGAGCCCTGAGAAACAGCAGGGCTTCTAGCTGACACAGGATATCTGCCCATGAGGCCCGCACACCACCGGGTCTTGTGCTTCCTCAGAGCAGGGCACATACTGCTGGCTCGCCCACTCCATGGCTTTGTCAAGTGGTCCAGAAGTGGCTGCTTTTGGGCTTAGTGAGGAATGACACGCATTATTCATCAGGCTCTCTGACCGCTTAGCACCTCCAGACTCCTCGTGGCTGTTTATATTTAAAAATAAACCCTAACAATCGCTGTTCAAAGTACGGGCTGAGAGCCTGCGGCATTTTTATTTAAGCACGCTGAGCAGAAACTGAGGAGAACAGATAAGAGTTAACGGGTGTTTGTAAAACAGGCAGGAAAAAGGATGCTGATTCGTGAACCTTCACCAGCAACAACTTCCACAGCTGAGGAGCAGAGATGCTGAAAGCGTGAAAGCCAAAGGCTCTTGCTTTAAATGTAGGATTTGACAGGAGAGCAGCAGGGTAGGACCTCGGGGAATGACTAAGCAAATACTTAGATAGGAGGTCTGTGAGGTAAGCAGGACTAAATTGGTGCATCACTTTGAAGGTCAGCAATGCAATTTTATATGTAATTCCAGATTTAATGGGCATCCATGGCAGAGCAAATGGGAGCAATGTGTTGTGAAAAATCAATGCCAATGCTCTGGCTGAAGCATCCTCCCTGTGAGGAGCTGGAGCTGCCAGCAACTGCCGGAGGGTTCTGAGCAAAGCAGCAACCCTGAACAGCCCTACAATTTTGGTTTAAAAACAAGAGGAATTTATCTCATGCTTTATAATGTACTGAACACTGAATTCTTTTCTAGCAGCGTTTACCACAATGGATGTCTTTGTTTTGCTGTTTTTGAACCTTGACCACAAAAAATGTGTTTGTACTCCCTTAAAATATGCCAGCAGTTTGGAACTTGCAAACATTCAAGCCACTGTAATAATCATACAATTTCAGGAGAAATTTTACCTGGAATACTGGAATATTTGTAGAAACTGACATTCTTTTTTTCCCCTCCTCTAAGATGTAAATAAAAGAATGTAAAAGCTCACAGCAGTAAAAAACTGTTTTTTGTGAAATCTGAATAACTGCATTAGTTCCAACAAAATGCGTATCTCTGTCTGTATCCCAGTGGGTTTCTCTCGTGTGTCAGTTCTTTCTCCAATGAGATGATTTTTTGTGTATATATAAATAAATAGATCTGCTCAAGGCCCTATCTTTCCTTTCACTGACATAACTGATAATATTGTATTTGTCCTTCAAAGTTATGCAAATGGAATCCTCAGGCTCTTGATATTAAATGCTGGTTAACTTGATTAACTTGATTTTCTTTAAAACATAAATGAAATTATTACTATTCCCCTACATTTTCACACCCTTTATAAACTCCTGGAAGAAGAAGGAGAAAATAGATAATAAGATACTCAAATCACTTTCTTACCCTGTAATTAGCACATGAAAAAAGAACTTGTTGAAAACAATAATTCCTCAGTCATTTGTCTTTATTTTAACTTTGCTTTGAAGCCAACATATTTTCTCTGAGATTTCATTAGCAGCCATTTTGTAAATGAGATTCTCACTGGTAAGAACTAACTTTGAGTGCTTCGTCGCATTAAAATTTAACAATTTTCTATGGCTTAATATAACTTCTCCTTAATGCAGAGAGACTTTTCTGCAATGTTCATAGTTTAAAGGGCTGGATATAATTAAGAACATACGTGCCGAAAAGTGCTTCACTACCTAACTCTGAGGCATCTGGCTCCTCAAATAGAGTTCAAAAATCTTAAGTTACAAAGCACAGCAAACATGCATGCCAAAGAAAGATTTAAGCATCTTAGAAAAAAAAAAAAAGATCTAAACAGCCAACAAGCCAAATGAGCAACTCCTAGGACAGTTTTAACATCTCCTATGTGGGCTTCTTTGTCCAAAGGGAAGCACCTTAGATACATTTTAAAATCTCTCCTGAATTTAGCTCAATTTCTCTAAAGTAGTTGAGCAAAGTGTTTCATTTTTAAAAATAGTCACTGGGAAAAAATAATATTAGAAACTGTCCTTGGAATAAAACCTGGTAATTAGGATGGTATTTCCCTGCTCTGTTGCTGCCAAGCTAAAGAACTGTGCTTCATCTACGTGTCTGATCCCAAGCCTGAGCTTTAGAGCCTTTTGGTGAAACTGCAGTGGGAGGAATGGAGAATACTTCCACCAGCTCATAGGAAATCAGGCTAGTCCTCTCATGCAGGCATTTTAATTCATCGGGAGGTGGTGCAGCCTTTTGGCTCCTGCAGAAAACACAAGCATTGTCTGACATGGCAGTATTTGAAAGAGGCAGCTGTGACCTGCAGTTTGATGTAGATTTAACTCATGTCAGGGCTTCGAAAGCGAAGATTTTTAGTTACAAAAGTTTCACCTGATGACCATAGCCCCTTAATCTGCTCCGGGCCTGAATCCTCCTTCTTTACTCAAGCCCTCCTTGTTTTATTTGGTTAAAAACATGGGCCAAAATGCTCTGTTTACTTTTCCATTTTCACATCACAACTCCAGCAACAGAAACGCCCCGGGGATTTGTGCTGCTGTCAAAACGTGCTTTTGGAGAGCAAGGAGTGGGGAAAGGAGCAAGAGCCATGATTTCCAAGCCTGGAGCAGAGCACTAGCTTCCTGTTGCATGAAGACGAGAGATGACACAGCTTTGCATGAGTGTGGCAGAAAGCAGCTCTGCACTGGGCTGCGTGAATGCCCTGGGACCAACCACCATACCAGATGAGTCAAAGGGGCATGGAGACTGTACTGCCCTCAGCTTTGCCCTCCTGTCCCAGGATGAGCTGCAGGATGGATGGTGGTTATGCAAATAAATAAATAAAATGGGTTTGTTATTCTTCTCAAGAGAGCTCACAGGGAAGAAAAGCTTAACCAAAGCCCCCCTGTGGGGTGAAGTTATGCTTCAGATTGAGTTACAGCAATGATGCTACCAAGCAAGCTGAATCTTGCCCCCGTCTCTGTATTTTCTTTCTTGTTCCTGTTTTCCTTGTTTCTGTTGTTATAAAGGCTTGGTGATACACAAAGGCATACACAGTGTTCACCTGTGTCTGCTGTGAGATGTACCATAGGATACACGTCTTTCCAGGACTCTCCATAAATTGCAATTACAGATGTTTCTTCTCGTTGCTTTGCTAGTTTAAAAATGTATTCACGTGAGCAATAAGTATTCAAATCATACTGTTATGTGCTCTTGGCTGATTATCTGACTTTAGGTGTAAATGTGACCATCAATAAAAAGCATAATGAAAGCTTGTTATTTTTAAACATAATTAAGTCAAAGGAAAAACAGTCCAGCATGACTGTAGAAATAGTAATTGGTTCATTACCTGTAATCATGTTAGCCTGTTCACATTATCGGAGGCTAATTGGAGAGAGAAAAGAAAAAGAGAATATATCACTGCATATGCAGGTACAATCTGTATATCTATGTGTGTGTTAATATATGATACAAAGTTCATTAATAAAATTTCAGATTGAACGGGAGAACTATGGCAATGCAGAAACACAACTACTGAGAAAATCTTGAAGGCACAAAGAGAGGGGTGAGACAATGATTCATTCATGAGGAAAATTTAAGTAGAGCTAGCTTATATTGTTATCTTAAACTCCAAGAACGACACTTTGTTTTAATAGAAAGAAGTTCTTATGCCATTTCTGGTTTAGAACAAATTGTTTCTGAGATAGGCAAGGTATGTTATCAGCACTTGTCTTTTCCTTGCAGAGCACTGAAGCAAAGCTGTAATGGGAAGACCTTTACACTAAGTTGCCTGGTCTCATACCACATTTTTCAAAGTCTCATTCTTAAAGTTTTTATTCTGTATCTCTAGGAGACCGATGAAAGGGATTACTTACCTGAAAATAACCTGCTGGTTCTGATAACAAATTTGGCCTCCCCTGAAGGCTATGAAATTTATATAAATATTTGATAAACTGATTCATGGGAGCAACTCCTGTCATTTGCCCATTGTATTTACTATTGATTTTCAGTTTATAGGAAAATATCATACTGCAGTTCTTTTTAAACTTCACTAAAAAGATATCATATCAATCCCACAAGTAACAGTAGGATCAGGGATCATAGCCCTGTGCCCTCTTCTCCTCTGACATGCAAAGATGTAAGGGCAGCCATATGGACTGTGGGATGTCACAGATTTAAATGCTGCCTTTATTCATTTGCTACTTCAGGGAAGCCGATGTATTGTATTTACACACCTGTAGGAGGTATATACCTCAGCATGGTAAAGGCAGAGTTTGGAAAGACAAGCGGGGTACAAATCAATTGCTGCTTCTCGGTTTATTCTTTCCAATTTTGCTCACTGTTTCTAACGCCATTTTTATGAGAACTCCTTGAGAGTCTTCCCTTTAATGAGGAGGAAATAGCATGGCCAGCAGAGAAGGAGTGGGGGCGGTTAGACTACAGTTCTTTGTTATACTCCTTTAATGTCCAGGATCTAGCAGCAAGTAACTGGCCTTAGATACTTCTTAGTTATTTTCCAGGGGGACAGCACTGTTGAATAAACATTGTATGGTAAAAGACTGAGCCATGTGTCACGCTCCAATTTATAGGAGGGAGAGGAGGTTCTTTGATATCTGTGTATCCGGCATGAAATTAAGACATTAATATATCCGGTTCAAATGTTGGTCCAACTAGTTTATTACAAATCTTAAACAGGGAGATGGGGAAGGGGAGGACAGGCACTATTACAAATTAGGGTAACGGGGAAGGGAAGGAGGGTGATAAAAAAGACGGGAAAGAAGAAGCAAGGAGTCTTTGTAGGAAGCAAGAGGGAGATAGTCACCACCATGGATCCAGCGTAGTTCAGTCATTGATCTTCAGTAGTGGTGAGTCATTGGTTCTGTTGATGATGACAGTGACCATGGACCATGGTGATGATGACAACTTTTCAATGGTAGTACCAACTTATTTATAATAAGTCCTAAGTGGTTGAGTCAGTTCTCTTTGGAGCGGCAGCTTCTGGCTCTGGGATCTCAGCAGGAACTCCTTTGTTCCCATCTTCCAGTCCTTGCCAGCAGATAAGAGGGAGCAGGGAGGTGCCAACTTGTATCTTGCCTTCACAGGATACAATGGCGTCATCCCCCAATTTCCCATAGCAAACAGGAGTTATTTGGTCACAGGCTAGATCTTCTGCCAGTAAACAGTCCTGAGCACTCTCTTCTGAGGGCAAACAGCTCTGACGGAATGCTTTCAAATGTAAAATTGTCCACACAGTAATGTTGATTGCCACACAGCAATACACATCTCTCATCTCCTACAGTCTTATCACAAGAAATACCTCAGGAAGCAAGCTTTGAGCCAGAAAGCAAAGAAGGATTCATACACCATGGAGAACACAGGTTAGACAGACCTTTAGTCTGACCCAGTGGAACATTTCTTATTTGCCATTTCTAGATGAAGGGAAGAATCCTAGTTAATTTACCAAGGCAATGACAGAAAGGGGAAGGCCTAATTAAAAATTAAAAAAAAAAAAAAAAGAAAAAGAAAATAAATATTAAGTTCTTATCTTTTCTTCCTGTTAGAGAACTGGGGGACCTGGAAACTAAATGTAGTCCCTTCAAAGCTTATAGCATTCAAGATATATGGAGACTTTCATGACTATCAGGAGGCTGCAATATCTGAAAGGCCACGTGGAACAAATAATGTTTGAATGAGGTAAGACTCCTCTTGGAGCTAGAGTATTCATGTTTATTTTCACTGAGGTTTTATAGGAATTACTGCCTCTGTGACCTGCTTAGGAGCTCAGATCAAAGGACCAAAGTCTCCTAGCTCTAACATTGACCCTTAGGGAAAGAACAGAAAAAATAAGACAGCTACAGAGTGATCCTTCCCATGGTATAATTTCCCAGCTCCCAGCAATCAGCAGTTTAGTGATTTTTTTCCAAGCCAGAGGTTGCATCTGGGCTTTCATGTTTAATAGCCAATGATGTACGCCTCCTCTATGAATGTGCTTTTTAAATCCAGATAAAGTTTTGTCCTCTGCCTGATCCTGTAGGCAGTGGGTTTCACAATTTGATTACATGTTATATAAAATGTACTTCCATTTGTTTTAAACCTGCTTTGTTTTTCAGCAAGGCAAATACTGACAGTAATGACACCACTTTGTTAGTGTAAGTGCAGACATACTAGGAGTTTCTGCTGGGAGGGCTGTGTTGATTACAGGTCACTCCTTAGCTATGTCAGAAGCTATATTGGCAAAAATGGGAGATATGTCCTTACTTGGGTAGGCATCCCAGAGGAATAAAAGTGCAGGTTGCATTCTCCTCATACACCAAGGGATTTTGGCACCTGGTCTGCACTTGACTCATTTTCTGAGGTCGATGAGAAGACCCTTTTGTTTCAAACCCGCAAGTGAATTTTTATTTTATTTTATTTTGTTTTTTCACTAAGCTTCTTGCAGGTGCTTAACTGGGAAGAAAAAAAAAAAAAAAAGCATGCTTATACAGCGGATGTTCAGCTATTTGACCATTATGTTGTATTTTGGCTAAATGAGTTTAACTCTGTGCCTGGTCTCCCTTTGCCAGTGTACCAAAATGAGATTTCTTTGTCTTTGGTGGTCCTTTTCAGAAATCCTTTTCATAAAATAATTTTCAGGTGATAGGCTGATCTTGGTTCACAAACACCCAGAGAAAACAACAATCATGAAATCATGTGTTTGTTGCTGCACTCTGCACAATGCCTTTCTTATGGGCTGCAATAGTGATCCATAGCTGAAAATACAGAAACTTTCTCTATGAATGAAATGCTTATTGTCCTCTTTCATACCCATAAAAATGATCTATCGAAAATTCTTCTTCTCTTTGTGATCTTTGACATCCCCTTATCATCTTTCACGTGAAACTTATCTCCACTTAATCTACAGACTGTTAGTTTTGATCGCTTGTTCTGTTAAAATCTGGCCTCTGATTAGATGATGTTGTTTTCTGTGCATGGTTTTAGCACTCACTGCATTACTTCCAGGCCTTATTTCCTTACACTGCATGTATGGCTTAAAGTAACTCTGTTTTAGTCCCTTTTCATTAAGTAAAATAAATAATTTACCTTTTCATGCATCTGTATGGGGGGTAGTGTGTGTTTATGTATGGTGATGCCTCCTCCCTTTTGAGTGCCATGTTCAGTTCTGGCTTCACTGTTAGAAAAAAATGAAACTGAAGTAGTTCAAAGACAAGTTGCAAGAATGATCACAGCCTTGGAAGGGCTTGAATGTGAAAGAATAAAATGATGAGTGCTGTTTAGCTTAGGGAGAGAAAAATGAACAAAAATCACAGTTACATATTAAATAGCAGAGAAAAAAATATCAAACCCTCATCTTCGCCTTTTTAACGACAAGGAAAAAATAAGACAAACTATTTAGTAAAATATTTGCTTTAAGAAGTTTTAAATTTGTTAACTTTTTGCAGAATCTGGCTATAATAATGCTCAAGCTATTATACAGCATATAGGTTGTTCCTTCTACTTAGTCAGACCAACTTTGGAGGCCTCCTAAGTGTCTTTACTTGTGCTAAGAATGTGCAGACAATGAATGTAGCTGTGCTTTGCAGCAAGACTGTATCTGCAGGCAGAATTTACAGTGTTCTTTCATGTAAACAGAATCCCGGAGGGAATACTGGTTCTGCATAGAGGCATTTCTAGACTTTTTGTTTATTTGATGGGAGACTGAAGATATTTTCACTGAGGCCAAACAAGATGGCACCTGTTTCTCAGTACATCTGCCAGACAGGATTTTCGGATGGGCTGAGCGTTCTGTACAGAGCTGCAACGTACTGTTCTCCATTTGTTCCTTCTTGTGCTCTAGAGGAATTTTATTTATTTATGTATTTTATTTTTACCTACAGAGCAAACATCTTGGACCTTTCTTTACAGTTTCAGACAGGTTTACACAGGTACACACCGTAAGCAGATTTAGAAACTACACTGTTACTTTATCAGAGATCTTCTGCACTTCTGGTCTGAGAACAGGATGCTAAGAGGTATGAATCTTGCATGAATCTGTCATTAGGAAAGCTGTCTCCTTCTATTACTTGAATTTGTGTCCTCCTTTGAAGTCTTTCCTAAGGAAACACGTGCTGTCTAGCTGACAAAAGCACTGCTGAAACTTATCACAATGTTAAACACTTGTACTTTCCCCTTATTTTGCTCAGCAAACTTAAGCTTTTGAGAGCTGAGAAAAAATGGAAGTACAGGGGAGAAGTGGAAATATGCTGAGCTGGCATTAGTTTTGAAAGGAAAGTGGGAAAATATAAACCCATTCTTAGAGTAGAGCTGTTCTAGCTCTCACAGGAAAAGCAATCTATTAGTTCTGCATAAAAGCAAAGTATAAATAGTGAAGGTAAAACTATTCACTCTGTGATTAAGCAGGTTCATGAACTCATTGGAATTTCAATTAGTGTAAGCTTTAAATTACTAAACGTACCTTCTTTCTCCCACTGTGCTGACTGACTGCTTCTGAAGAATACTCTCAGCTATGCAACAGAGCAGATCCCATTCTGGGTTACTTGACCAGAAGAAGCAGCTGAAATGGAAGACTGCATTTTGCACTCATTCTCTCAAGGTGTCATCGTGAGCTTAAAGTGATTTTAGCTGTGGATATTCCAGATACCACCATCAACACTTGATAGTCACTATCGAGTAATCCATGTGATTAAGACAATGGGCAAAACAGAGCTCTTTTATTTATAATATAGCACTATTATTAGTGTCTGCTTCTAAGGAACCACATGTGAGGCCCCGTGATGTGATTAATCAGGCATTCCAGCTGCTTTTGAGTGATCCCAGCACTGACAACTGAAGCAGGAGGAATTCTTCTCCAGTGTAGCACAGTTTATGACATCCTGTTATGCAGTCTGAAATGAACGCCCATGTCTGAGTGAAAGAAAGCTAAACATTTTGTATGAGAATGTACATAATCACTAAGAATTTGGCAAGGACAAAAGCCAAATCCAGGGCCGTTGATTTGACAGTCTCATGTCTCATCCAACATCTTCCGTTCTGGTCTTGCTTCTTTCCTAAATTATGAATATGTTCTTGGCCTGGTAGAAGGTACACAGCACAGCTCTTCTGAGGCACGGCTGAATTTGGGAAAAAGCAGACCTGTACTAGATTCTTAGCTGCAGTGTCTGATTCTACAGAGCAAACATATACTTTCTTCTCTGCCTACTCAGCAGTTTTGATCATCAGAAGATTTTGAAAGCCTTTTTAATAATAAAAAAAGAAACACAGGTATACTCATTCCTGGAGAAAAACTGCAGAAAAGGTTGTGAAGTAAACCAAGACTTTCACCTACAGTTATATTAAAGCAAACTGCTTAAAGGGGCAAGAACAGATAACACAGATTACATATTAAGCAGGACCCAATGAAATAACTACGCACCACTGGCATTGTGTTTCTCAAGCTTATGTGTACATTTGGGCTACGCTGAAGCTGATTTATGAAGTATATATGCACATGTGGCTATAGAGCTGGCCAAATCATTCTCTGCAGATAAATCTGGAATTTATTCAATAGATCTCAAATCTACTTTTTTGTTATTTGAGTGAAATAAATTGATGATTGAGTGACATACAATAAGCAATGAGTTTACAGGATTGAAAGAAAATGTTGAGCCAATGATTCAGCCCCCATGCACACAGAAGCAACAGCATCATGCACTATTGTTCAGTGGAATTTGAAACTATTTGTGATTAACTGTTAAGATTATTGAACCAGCTTTCCCTATATTCGGGTTTTATGTCTAAAATGCTACGGGGTAATTTTGCTGCAGGCAAATTAGGTTAATGCAATCTTGTTCCTGCCATTCAAAACTCAAACTGAACAGCCCTCGTCAATCCAGTGCATCCACAGCTTGCCAAATGGCACCTCTCTTTGATGTGAGGAGTGCCAATTTGTGCTCTCTAGAAATTCAGCTTCACGCCCAGGCTGATTAAATAAACTTAGGAGTCTGTAGATGATTGTACTCAAGAAAGTGCATTAAAACTGTAAGATGCAGAAGATAACATGAAGGTGAGAACGCCTGTCTCTTACAGTAACGATGTGAGATCTTGTTGAATGGAAATTTCTCTGAAGAGCCCAGCATTACCACCAGTCAAAAGAAAAGAGATTATCTCAATTTTATTACTTTTGTTCCCAGCACCTATTTTCTTAGTAATTATAGGAGACCAAAACAAGTAGGAGAGCTCTCACCATTACCAACTGAAAAAGAAAGATACACAGAAAGAATAGTGTGATGCCAATCAGTATATTTGGTGTTAACATTATCATGTGATGGCTATCACTATGCATGTGTTTATTACACAAGTGGCTGAATGAAAAAAAAACTTGTTTTTTTTCAATGGAACCAAAATGTTGCTTTGAGTATAACAAATGTTGTGTTGGTTTTGATGAAACACAGTTCTTAAAGGCAAATACACTTTTCACAATTCTTCTTTCAGGACAAGAAAATGTGTAACTTTTCATTCATTTTTTCTAGTTCTTATTGCATATGTAATATAAATAGAACATATTTTACAAGATAAACGCCTTTTAAAACATGGATGGAATTCCCTACTGTGCTAGACCAAAACTTTTGTGTGCTGCAGCCATTTTGGGAGTAGGACATGGTTAGCAGGGCAAGAAAATGGAGGGAAGGAGTCAGCTAGCAACAAAATTATTTGGAAGTCATTTCAGAGGATTTTGCATGTTTGGTCCTCAGCATGGTTATCTGCAGCATAGCCAAAACTCCAAAGCAGGCAGCACTGTTACCTGCCCTTCAAAAAAACTGTCAGCTTTCTATATTTTCATATTATTTCTGTATTTATTTTAGGAAAAAAAAAAAGAAAAAAGAAAAAAAAAAAAAGAGCAGTTTGTCAAACATTTAAGGTTGACAGTCATGTTGTTGCAATGCAGGTAAACGCTGCCATGAGTGACACTAGCTGTGTCACTACATGCAGCATTAGCCCGAGAATTTGAGAAGACAGGCTCATGAAAAAAATATGAATGTTGTCAGACAACCCTGCATTTTTTATTATTTAAATCTTGAGTGAATTTAGTACTCATGAAAGAGAGGGACTAAGTTTCTTCACATATCCCTTTCAATACATCTCAGTTCTGACCTGCAGCACTCTAGCTATTCTAGTTACAGGCCTTGAGCACAGATTGCTCACCATGTCAAATTGTGCTATTTTTGTGAAATGGATAGCTGAAGACTTCGATAAGGCCATTGAACATATTCTTATTTGTGACCCAGGCATGAATTAAGCCTGGGCCCTCAGAGATGACAAGCCAGCACCAAAGACGTGTGCAGCACTCACAAATTACGTATCCCACTACACCTCCTTAAAATGAAAATTGCTCAGTTGGCAATTGCTTAGTATTGCAGGCTTTACTGTTGTACATAGAAATCAATAACTCTCTTTTTTGTAGGAGGTTACTTGTATTTTGGGGATTTATTCATTGAACAACTATTCTGAAAGAACCTTCCAGAAAGCTGTGTCTCCTGATGCTATGGAAACACCATTTTGCAAAATGTCATATTCAAAGTGCAAGTTCTAAGAGTACTTCATTATCCAAGTGGACTCTGTTTCTACTGCTGAGCAAACGAGTGTTACTTAAGAGGGATGAGGAGCAAAAGGGAATGGTGGCTGCATATTGTGGCTCCAGGCCTTGTGCAGAGCACTGTTAAATGGTCGTATGTGCTTATAGCAAGTCTTGATTTTGAGAGTTCAATCTGCGGTACAACTATGAGGAAATGGATTGCAATTAAGCAAAGATAAGCAGTGAACATCAAATCCAGGACGTTTATGAGGGAAAGCATTGAGCAGATATGTGGGTGGCGTTGTAGGGAGCAATGATGTGATTTTCCCTGAAGAAGTCACGACTGGGGGATCAGGGCTCCTGCCTTAACCCTGGAAGAGCAAGCTCTAAGACCCTGCGGTGCAGAGGCCCTGGCTTATACATTACATGTCTCAATGCAGAGCCTAATCCACTTAGGCAAGTACAGAGTGAAAATATCATTGCCTTTACAATGAGAGCCGAAGGCTACAACAAATCTAAATGCCATAGCTCCATCAAAATAAATGCTCAAAGCCATCTTGACATTGAGGATATAGAGTTGAGAAAGACTTTGAGAATGAGATTTTGGAAGAGTTTATCTCACTCTTCATGCAGATGTAGCTGCATTTTAAGAGGATTCTAGTGCTTTTACAATATTTTTGTACTCTTTGGAAGCTCGAGAAACTTCTTCTGCCCGTTATTTTCCGAGCTGTGAATTTCAGGAGTTTCTGCAGTGGTGAGCATATACCCTAATTACAGTGCCCACCAAACTGGCAAAAGAGAAGGCTATCTGTTCAAAATACATCTGACATCATCCCTGTTAAAGAAGTAGGTATACATTCATGTGCATTACCCAGGGAACTATCCACAGAAAGATACTTAAGAATGCTCTTTGGTAATGCCAATTATGAAAGCAAAGCCTAGAAGGATGAAGTGAATGGCAGGACATTTTATGTACTGTATAGACATGCAAATTACTTAACTTTAATACTGATCTGTACTGCAACTAGAACTACAGCATTTCAACTTACATTTCTTTCCTCTTTTTAAAGATATTTATTATTTCAAACGTGCCCAAATTATAATTTTGCCACAACCTGCATAGCAAAATTGCATCCTGTTCATGTTTGAGAGCTTTGGGAAGACATTTTTAAGTTTTTAAATGAAGGAATCCAGTTGTCCTTGTAAGTCTCCCAGTGCTTGGCAGGAGTCCACTATTTTCAGGAGGTGCTGCTCTTAGCACCTGATTTATTATTAGTTTCAGTGGAGTTACACTGTTTTGCAATTCTGATAGCTCCATTAGAAAATTGTGATGTGGCATTAAAATTTTAACGGGCAATGCTCTGTTTGCATTTTGTCCCACTTAGCATGAGATTGCTAGAGACGAGTAAGGAAAGAATATTAAGCATTCATAAAACACTTACACAAAAGCTAAAATTCCAAGGACTAAAGAACAGACAAGAAGAATGATAAAATGAAGAATGGCTAGAAATGATTAAATTTTAAAAAAACAAACTCTGTTCATCTTTTGTATTTATTTATTTATTTTGATAATACTGAAATATTCATCATTTATCAAATTACGGCTGCATGTTTTTGCTCAGTGGTAAAGTCTGACCTCTGCCAGCATAGAACGCTAGAACTATCCTAGATCTACTGAGATTTTGTGAGTGTAAATATAATCAAATTCCCAGAAACCATAAATTGTGTTTATACATCACTGTTGAACATTCTTGCACTTTCACTGCACTGTTTTCCATCCTATAGAGATGTCTGGGGACAGTTTGACTTCTTTATTTGATTATTTTGGCTTTCAGAACACTTTTTGTTTTACATAGTAGCATAACAATATACAGTTCTTTGTGGGTCGATTTAATACTTGCATAATTTTTAGAACACTTCCTTACAAACTGACCATAAATGGATCTTTTACTCTGCAGAAGCTCTGATAAAAAAGGCTCTCGCTACCACTAATAGGGATAGAAGGGGTGGAGGGTGTAGGCTTTCAGATTTGCTTTTACAAGTGCAAATCCTCAGGCAAAATAAACAACATTATTTCAGATTAAAAAAATACACAGAGGTGATAAGAAAAAATCTAATGGGCATAGAAATCTGCGCTTTAGCAAACTAGGTATATGTTGGTATGTTTGCTTATTTTTTAAGTTTTCCAGTACCAAAATGCATGTTTAAATGATTGCATTTGACAAAGGAAAGACAAGGAAAAATGGTGCAGCATCTTTAATTTATCAGTTTACATGAGATGCAGGCAATAGCCTGTGGGTACCAGATTGTGATTTTTCTACTCAAGTACATTCTCATGTTTTACTGATGAGCTATATGCCAGACCCTTGTGTTCTGTATAGTAAGAGTTTCATGGAACATCTGCTTCAATTGCTCCATCTCTTGTTTTGTTTTGTCACTAAACTCACTTATGCTACAGAAGCACTGACTTTAAAAGAAGCTACTTTAATTCAATAGCATATCACGAAGGCAGATTTTCTAATGCTTGTGATACAGCTATTTTGTGTCTAATGCATTTATTTGCAACAAAATTGGTATGACTATTGACACCATATTCTGCCATACTTCACGGAATACAGTTTTCTGACCTATTGATATGTTTCTAACAAGAAAAGTTGCATGTACATATACGCATGCATGTGCAGTTGTTTGCAGAATGCCATGTAGAGAGGTGTATGTGCATACCTGCACCTGCAATGGCATGTACAAAGACTCTTATTAAAGCCCACATATGCAATTACTGGAATAGTAACATTTCTCTCATTTCCAAAGTCATGTATCACAAAGGAAGCCAATAGAGAAAGTAAATCAATAATGTCAGAATAGCTTTGAGTGTTTACTAATTGTATTCTTTAGCATTTACATAGCAAATGGCACTGGATATTCTACATGTGTTTAAACTGGAAGGTTAAAGTGGTTTACGAAGATAAGAACATTATATGGAATATTAAAACAGAGTATATCATCCTTTGTCAGTTTACTTACTATATTTTCTTGTCTCATTTGACAGCCTTGGTTATTCAGGTTGCAATAGGAACACAAGGATTTAAGGCTTGCAGTTTCACTTTCAACTCCTGTAGTGTGGTTAAAGTTGGCTCAAAATAAATGTTGATTAACTGTATGAAAATGCAGTGATTAATGGTGTATTAAACCTGAAAGTCTGTGTCTACAGAATATGATCTCTGCATTATTCTTTAACAATTTCATGGAATAAATGCAGGAAGGGAAAAAAGGGAGGAGCTTTAAAATAGGGGCAAATAGGACATACATGCTTCCTACGTTTCTTAAATTCTGTCTCATGTTTGTGATCTGAACAAATGTTGAAGATTATGATGTTGTGACCGATCTTTTTTTAAGCTTCTAATCTGTGTTTTTTCTTCTTAATTTTAATCTTGTCTGTGCTGACATCCACTCTGAAAAATGCTTTTGAGAACAAAGAAACTATGAGCAAAGGCTGAAACCATCTTTATTTTCAGTGTCGTTATTACTGAAAAGATGTGTGGGTTAATTTTATTTTTTTTCCCCTGAAATATGTTTTATCATTGTATGTGAATTGCCATTGTCAGGGCTGGTAATTAGCCTCATATTATTTTCAGCATTGTTCACATCCACACATCACAGGACAGAAAATGGGAGCCTTAGACAAACAGAATCCTTGTAGAAGATCATTAGGAATCCCACTGTGACAAGCCACGTGCAACCTCGTTGATTCAAATTAGTCATCTGCATTGTTCTATATTTTAGACTGCAGGAGGTTTCAACTTATTTTACAAAACCACAATTGTTATACATTTATGGTCAGAGTAACAAGTAATGTTCTGCACTCTCTGAAGACACCAAAGACATTTTAATATGTACTCATTATACAGCTGTGCCTGCGATGCTATTTAGAGTTTCATCAGTGTCTAGGTAACAAAGCTCTATTTTCTCAGCTTTTTACAGCTGAACTATAAACATGAACTCTCAGTTAAACACAGCACTATACAGAAAGTATTACTAGGACTCAGGGTTATGACTGTCTTTTTTTTTTTTAAACTAAAAAGAGATCTTTGATGATACACACCTTTGAAATGGATGTATCCTATTCCTGATTTTTGTGTGTAGATGTAATAGTGACTCAAACACTGTTAAACCCACTGTGGTGTAGATGATAAATTATAGGAGCAAAAATGCTGTTTGTCATAGTCCCAATTTACTGTGAGGTCAAATATATACCTTTAAAATAGATTTTACAGCACAGTTATAAAATGGTCCTTTATGATGCCTATTTGATCCTTTTCACATCTTCATGCAAAATCTTTGATAGTATTGCTGATGGCAGTATGTATATTTTTAGCAGATATACCTCCCCCAACTAATATGTCACGACAATTTACATTCTTTATTCCTTGCTGATATTTACTGGTGCAAATCCATCTATTTCAGTATTCGATTTACTCCAGGAGAACATTTAGTCCCACACAGCATCCCGTCATAAAACTGAGTCACCTCAGCAAATACTTGGTTCTGGCACTATTAATGCTACGCATGCAAATGATCCAAACCAAGACCTGTCGGTGGTAGAGGCAGGCGCTTTCTGAAAGATCCCAGCCGGACACTGATATAATTGATTTTTGTTTTCTTGAAATTTGACAGAATTTTAATGTTCATTTAAATATATGGTTGTTTTTTTTTAATTCAATAGTTACAAATCCACATACTTAAGAGCAATTCTCATTTCTCTGTGCACAGAATCAGGAATCTGATATATTTACTTCAAGAGCACATAGCACAGCACCAGAGAAAGAATTCAAGGGTGGTGAGCAGCTCAGGGGACCAATAATAGAATATGAAGCCTAGGCTGTTGGTTCAAATCTAATCCAGGTTGGAAGTAACAACAATTATTGCCACCTAATGTCTTTTCAGTGATCTGTATGAAATGAGTTTGTGTTCTCAGTGTAGTTTCTAACAGACAGGTGTCTAGATCACGGCTGACACCATTGTCAGCAGATTCAACGTAGGCTCCAAACATCCAAACTGTTCCGTAGATTGAACTGCTCTTCAGTCTCAGGGCTGACTCAAGCTTAGCAGGAGATTATGCAGGAGAATTCTGCCACTGAATTTTTTGAACTTGTCCTATGGATGAAAATTTTTTTCTGTCTGTAGGCTCTTCCCTGGGAACCTTTTCAAAAGGATTTTTTTTTTTCCATTAAGCAATAATGTTTATATTGCTTTCATAACACCTGCATTAAACGTTAGCAACCAGAAGCACAAGAAGACAGATGTAAAAGGAGCAGTCACCATAACTTCAATTTACTTGCTGAAGTAAACTATGCTTAAATCAGGTGCTTCACAATAGAATTCCTCTAATGCCTTGCAAATTTCTCCTGCACAGTGCACCACAACACACAGATAAAACATGGTTATGTTTCAAAAATCACTGATAGTAGCATTGTGGGTGTCACCAGTTCCCTTCTACATGCAAGAGCACCAGGAGCAACTTTATCTGCTTGGCACACTGTTCTGATGACCCCCTGGATGTGATCATTCATACCACTTGTATTACAAACACTTGTATTACCACTTGTATTACTCTTCTCTGTCACCCTGTTTGGGGACGTGAGATCAGAAGGTATCTGCAGATCAACTCGGGTGATCGTTTGCTAGACTTGGTTTTGCTGGTGTTATGTATCCCAAAGGATCTGCAGAATCCTCCGTACAGCTGCTGCTGCTACAGTGAGCTGCTAAATAATGTTTTAGGTTGCAGAGCCACACCCTTGATCAAATCTGCCCCAATTTAAATTCATGTGCAAAATCCTGTAGATAAACACCACGTTCTGAGCAGAAGAATGCCACAAAGCTGTGTGGAAAACTGTCCATTTTTACATGTAGTGATCATTCTGTTAGAAAAATGAGCGTTCTGAAAAATGGCGTTATTTATGGACCTTCCCAAGGGTAAACATGCTATAAAGAGAGTGGGAGCTTATATAAAAAACACAAATCAGTGTGCTTAAGGCAACTAACTGGCAATTATGTACAGTTTTGATTATGGGAATTTACATTTCCACAGAAGAAATACAATTACAAGGAAAGTAATTGTTTTTCGTTGTTTCTTTTCTTTTCTTTTCTTTTCTTTTCTTTTCTTTTCTTTTCTTTTCTTTTCTTTTCTTTTCTTTTCTTTTCTTTTCTTTTCTTTTCTTTTCTTTTCTTTTCTTTTCTTTTCTTTTCTTTTCTTTTCTCTTCTT